>NW_028187658.1:0-127000 GCF_964204655.1 Triturus cristatus | reverse complement strand
TGGTGTTGTGTGTGGGTGTGGTGTTGTGTGGGTGTCATGTTGTGTGTGTGGTGTTGTGTGTGTGTGGTGTTGTGTGTGTGGTATTGTGTGTGGTGTTTAGTGTGGGTGTAGTGTTGTGTGGGTGTGGTGTTGTGTGTGGGTGTGGTGTTGTGTGGGTGTGGTGTTGTGTGGGTGTGGTGTTGTGTGGGTGTGTTGTTGTGTATGTGGTGTTGTGTGTGCGGTGTTGAGTGTGTGTGGTGTTGTGTGGGTGTGATATGGTGTTGTGTGTGGTGTTGTGTGTGTGTGGTGTTGTGTGTGGTGTTCTGTGTGGGTGTGGTGTTGTGTTGTGTGGGTGTGGTGTTGTATGTGGGTATGGTGTTGTGTGTGTGTGTTTGGTGTTGTGTGTGGTGTTGTGTGTGGGTGTGGTGTTGTGTGGGTGTGGTGTTGTGTGTGGGTGTGGTGGTGTGTTTGTGTGTGTGGTGTTGTGTGTGGTGTTGTGTGTGTGTGGTGTTGTGTGGGTGTGGTGTTGTGTGAGTGTGGTGTTGTGTGTGTGGTGTTGTGTGTGTGGTGTTGTGTGTGTGTGTAGGAGAGTAGGATCTGCTATCCTATGGTCACCCCAAATTTTTGCTTTTTGCTTCACTGGTTTTTGACATATTGAGGCTGTGGGCCTGCCAATCAGACCCCCAGCCTGCTGTTCTCTCTACTAAATTAAAACTATGCACCCTAGGTGCATAACCAATTGGAAGTGGATCACCCTGTCAGCCCCTGTACCAGTGTACACTAGGTACCCAGGGCATTGGTGTACCCAAGGCCTGCCAAGGGCTGCAGCATGTATTATGCCACCCCAGGCTTGGCCTAACAATCTGACACAACTGGCTGATCACTCAGCTGGGGTAAGTTGGTGTAATCACCTCTTACTTAGGTGTAGTATACCTATACCTAACCTTAAATGGGACACCTGGTAACCTATAAGTCACTCCTATGGCAGGCCTTAACAATCCTGAAGGCAGAGTGCTTGGTTCCATGTGAGATGGTGCTCTGGCATGAGCTGAGCCTGTCTGCAGTGGTCGGAACAACTTCCTTCTACTGTTTCCAGATATCGTCATACCATATACTCTTAAGTGCATTATGAACCTCGCGGTTAAATGCTATCTTTGGTTTGGCTTTATCAAAACATGTCGAGTAAGGTGTCATACGAATTGGAATACTAACCCCTCGCCAATTCTGGCGACGGGGTTAGCATTCCACCCTTCTAGAGGGACACGACATGTACAGTGCCTGAAACCCGGGTAAAATCAGACATAGCCTCAGCTCCACAAAATGGATGCTGCCACCACAGACACAAGTCTGCCCTCCTGCTGCTGGGAGTCCTTCCAGCTTGGGAGGTGTGGACAAAGGGTTTCCTGCCAGGGGAGGTGCGTGCACCACCCCAGACAGGATTTTGTGTATTGGTCAGGTAGGGCTTGAAAGAAACCAGACATGCCTGTGGCTCACAAGGAGCCTCGGTGCATATGCCAGTTCAAACCGGTCCTGGGGCACACCAGTCCCGGGCCTTGGGCGAGCTGGACAAAGGATTGGGGGTGTAACCACCCCCCTTCCTGGTACCACCCTTAGGGAGGGACCTAGCAGGTAGTCCGGCCCCTAGAATCCGCTTAAAGGTAGGAGCTGTGTCCTAAGACTTCAGACATCCTGGAATCAACTTGAAACTAAGAAGAAGACGGGAACTTCGACATTCTGCTGCACAGAAGACTGAAGAAAATCTCCCCTGTGGTCAGGGAGTGACCACCTTGCTAACGCAAGCACCATCCAGCGAATCACCGTCTGCTTTGCCACCGCCTCCCGCCGGAGCCCGAGCCCAGAGACTGACAAGACCTGGACTTCCAGACCTCTCACCGCCCGATCCACAGTCCCTGAAAAGAGGAGACCCGTGGAGGCACCGAGACACGTGGAGCCAGCCATCTTGGAACGACTACGACAAGCTGACAAGTGCAACAACCGAGGCTCCCTCCAAGTTGTGCTTTGGGATCTGAGAAGCCCAACCCCCGAGCAGCATCTGCACCAAAGGTGAGCCTTCCAGCATCTCCACGATCTGCGTGGGGCCCTTCTGCATTTTGCCACTCGACGCGCCTAACCGGTTGCTGGCCCGCTGGCTAGTGGCCATCTTGGCAACGAACTCTACAAAATACACTGCTGGTCTGGTTGCTCCAGACTGGCCCTTGCTCCCCTCCAAAGGAGCAATCCCTCTGACCTTGCTGGTCAGAACCAACAGCTGATTTCCGAATCCTCCTACAATTGCTTTTGCCAAGGCTTGTTTGCTTCGATCAAGTCGCCGACACCGCCGACAGCGAGAGCCTGCGTGGGACAGCTCGTGAGCCGACTCCTGGACGTCGTCGACCTTCAGGGACCACGTGGCTGCGGAGACAAGCTACCCCTCATCACCTGTTTGCACCCGACATCGCCTGGTACCCACCTGGTGCCACGCTGGTCACTGGCTAGTGACTGTGAACACTGTCCCCTCTGCTTACAGGTCTTCAACATCTCCGATCCACTCTTGGATCCACTGCATCTCTCCCGGACCGACCGCCTGCAGCATCTTTGTCTTCAAGCTCCACGGAACAGATAGAAGAAACCCGACGCACTTCGAGGCCTATGCACCCGCTTCCTGTGGGTGAGGTAAAGCTGGCACACCTGTGCCCAAGTGTAGTATTACATCTCTAGTGCCTGTGTTCCAAATCTTGAGTTCCTAGTCCATCCGGAAGATCCTCTTTGCAGTAACTTTGTACTTTTTACGCACCCATTGAAACCTATGGGAGCACGCGTGTGACTATTTGCTCTGCACACGCCACCCGTGGACCTCCTGGTCACTAACTGACGTTAGCTCCTTGTAGGCCCAGCGATTCTAGAGGCCCTAGGCCTTTTCCCTTTTCTGTTCGTGGTACTTATACCACTATTTTAGTATATGGTTTGAGTGGCCACCAGGGCCTATCCATATAACGTGCAACTTCTGTGTATTCTGTGATAATCTTGTTTGACGATTTGTGCTCCTGTGCTCATAAAGAGACTAGGGGTTACTTTGAGAAATAAATACATATATATTTTGAATATATATCTGTGTGGTGTCCTTTCATTGGTATAAAAGGGGGTTACATTTGGTAAAACAGCTGGCTTAACACGCTTCACGAGTTTAGCCTCAAAGACTGCTTAGCCTACGCTACCACTAGGGCAGCTAGTCCGAAAAGGTTGACTTACAACCACACCATAAGGGTTGCTTGGCATGGTACAAGGTGATCACTTTAACTAGTGAGCATCATATACCAGGCCAACTTCTCACATTGGTGAGCAGCGGTTGGATTTGAGCTTGCTGTGTTTTACCATTGTAATCTCTTGGTTACCAATTGAAAGATCACATAGGTACCTGTAGGTACATATAAAACAAG
Source organism: Triturus cristatus (assembly GCF_964204655.1). Taxonomy (NCBI): domain Eukaryota; kingdom Metazoa; phylum Chordata; class Amphibia; order Caudata; family Salamandridae; genus Triturus; species Triturus cristatus. Next base: position 123,584 of record NW_028187658.1, on the reverse strand, counting down.
ATTAGATATACATAAGTTCTACTGAACTTAGTTGTTGTAGAGCAAAGGGAGTAGCACACCCTGACTACAACTACTAGATAGGTTTAGTAGGTAAACACAAGTGTAGGTAGATTGCAACACATCCACCCACACTTAAGAGCAATGGCCGGGGCAGAGGGGTCCACTGTACCCATCTCTGTTGAGAGTGACCCCCAGAGGGCAACATCCAGCTTTGCTACCCTTAATCAGAATGAGCTCAGGCATTTGGCAACTCTTAGAGGCCTTAAACAGCCCAAGAACCCAAACTCTGCTGAGCTCAGAGAGCTCTTACAGAATGATGAGAATCAGAGAGCACTCAAGAAAGCTTCCCAGTTAGCCCCCTTAGGGTCAGGAACAGGAGGCCCCCCTTCTGAAGATACTACAGAGGTACCCAGTTCCAATAGCCATCCCTTAGATGAGAACCATACTACAGGGGAGGAAAGTGGTGAGGATACAGAAAGTAGTGATGATGAAGGGAGAACTAGCCCAGTGCCAAGTATTATACTTGGTCCAGCTAAACTAAGGCTATTGGGGACTGACAATGGGTTCACCCCATTGGATCTCCCCAGTGGACTTAACACAGGGCTTGGGAGGCAAAGGAATCGCTCAGGTGACTCCAATGATTCTCATGGCTCTAGAGGCTCTCAAGGTCACTCCAGGAAAAGGATGACCACCCCTCAGAGGAGGGAACATGAGGCCAGAATGCAGGAAGCCCAGCTGAGGATCAGGAAGCAGGAGCTAGAAGTAGCCCTGATGGAAGAAAAACTGAACAAGGCTAGGCAACCTAGAGAGAGTGGGTCTATACCCACTGGTGGCAGCATTGTCCCTAAGGACAAAGATAGGGTCTTTGACAATAGGAACCTGTCTAAGGTTGTGCCCCCCTACAAAAGTGGGGATGACATCCACAAATGGATAACTGCTCTTGAGAGAGCCTGCAAAGTACAGCAGGTTCCTGAAGACCAGTGGGCAGCAATCCTTTGGCTCTCCTTTGAAGGAAGAGGCAGAGACAGACTCCTCACTGTTAGAGAAGAGGATGTCAGAAACTACAGAGTCCTGAAGAGTGTTCTGGTAGATGGGTTAGGCTTAACCACTGAACAGTACAGGTTAATGTTCAGAGACACCCAAAAGACACAGACTCAGGACTGGTCTGAATATGTTGAATGTGCCACTAAGGCTTTGGAGGGTTGGTTGCTGGGAAGTAAGGTATCTGATTTTACAGGATTGTATAATTTGATGATGAGAGAACAGATTTTAAATAACTGTCAAAACCAGCAACTGCATCAACACTTGGTTGACTCTGATCTGACCTCTCCCCAAGAATTGGGAAAGAAGGCAGACAAATGGGTCAGAACCAGGGTTAAGCAAAAGAACCAGAACCAGGGCCAAGGGGGTGATCAGAAGAAAACAGACCAAAAGGGTGGAGATCAGAAACCTAAAGACCAGAAGTCTTCAACAGGGCCCCAAACTACTGCTAAGGAGGGTGGGTCCCAACAGTCCAAGAAGAAGAAAGAAGGTCAGAAGAAACCCTGGTGCAATCATTGTAAAAATACAACTCACTGGACTAGTGATTGCAAAAAGGGTGGAGCCCCCAACACTGTTGCCCCTAAGGCACCTGCTCCCAGTACTACTGTTAGCAGTGTTGGTCCCCAGACAAAGGGTGTAGTGGGAATCACTATGGGAACTGAAGGAGATTCTGACTTAGACAGAACCCTTACACAGGCAGTCTTGATCTGTGATGGGGACATTGATTTGTCCCTGACTGTGAGCCCCAGTAACCTGGGCAAGTACAGACAGACTCCTTTAATTAATGACTGTGAGAAGTTGGCCTGGTATATGCTGTTCACTAGTTCTAGTGACCACCTTGTACCATGCCAAGCAACCCTTATGGTGTGGTTGTAAGTCAACCTTTTCGGACTAGCTGCCCTAGTGGTAGCGTAGGCTAAGCAGTCTTTGAGGCTAAACTCGTGATGCGTGTTAAGCAAGCTGTTTTACCAATAGTAACCCCCTTTTATACCAATGAAAGGACACCACACAGATATATATTCAAAATATACATGTATTTATTTCTCAAAGTAACCCCTAGTCTCTTTATGAGCACAGGAGCACAAATCGTCAAACAAGATTATCACAGAATACACAGAAGTTGCACTTTATATGGATAGGCCCTGGTGGCCACTCGAACCATATACTAAAATAGTGGTATAAGTACCACGAACAGAAAAGGGAAAAGGCCTAGGGCCTCTAGAATCGCTGGGCCTACAAGGAGCTAACGTCAGTTAGTGACCAGGAGGTCCACGGGCGGCGTGTGCAGAGCAAATAGTCACACGCGGGCTCCCATAGGTTTCAATGGGTGCGTAAAAAGTACAAAGTTACTGCAAAAGGAATCTTCCGGATGACCTAGGAACTTAAGATTTGGAACACAGGCACTAGAGATGTATTACTACACATGGGCACCGGAGTGCCAGCTTTACCTCACCCACAGGAAGCGGGTGCATAGGCCTCAAAGTGCGTCGGGTTTCTTCTATCTGTTCCGTTGAGCCTGGGACAAAGATGCTGCAGGCGGTCGGTCGGGAAGAGATGCAGTGGATCCAAGAGTGGATCGGAGATGTTGAAGACCTGTAAGCAGAGGGGACAGTGTTCACAGTCACTAGCCAGTGACCAGCGTGGCACCAGGGGGGTACCAGGCGATGTCGGGTGCAAACAGGAAGGAAGGTGTAGCTTGACTCTGCAGCCACGTGGTCCCTGAAGGTCGACGACGTCCAGGAGTCGAGTCACGAGCTGTCCCACGCAGGCTCTCGCTGTCGGCGGTGTCGGCGACTTGATCGAAGCAAACAAGCCTTGGCAAAAGCAATTGTTGTAGGCAAGGAGTTTAAGCTGATGGTTCTGACCAGCAAGGTCAAAGGAACTGCTCCTTTGGAGGGGAGCAAGGGCCAGTCTGGAGCAACCAGACCAGCGGTGTTTGTCGTAGATTTCGTCGCCAAGATGGCCACTAGCCAGCGGGCCAGCAACCGGTTAGGCGCGTCGAGTGGCAAAATGCAGAAGGGCCCCACGCAGATCGTGGAGATGCTGGAGGGCTCACCTTTGGTGCAGATGCTGCTCGAGGGTTGGGCTTCTCAGGACCCAAAGCACAACTTGGAGGGAGCCTCGGTTGTTGCACTGGTCAGCTTGTCGTAGTCGTTTCAAGATGGCTGGCTCCACGTGTCTCGGTGCCTCCACGGGTCTCCTCTTTGCAGGGACTGTGGATCGGGCGGTGAGAGGTCTGGAGGTCCAGGTCTTGTCAGTCTCTGGGCTCGGGCTCCGGCGGGAGGCGGCGGCAAAGCAGACGTTGATTCGCTGGATGGTGCTTGCGTTAGCAAGGTGGTCACTCCCTGACCACAGGGGAGATTTTCTTCAGTCTTCTGTGCAGCAGAATGTCGAAGTTCCCGTCTTCTTCTTAGTTTCAAGTTGATTCCAGGATGTCTGAAGTCTTAGGACACAGCTCCTACCTTTATTCGGATTCTAGGGGCCGGACTACCTGCTAGGTCCCTCCCTATGGGTGGGACCAGGAAGGGGGGTGGTTACACCCCCAATCCTTTGTCCAGCTCGCCCCAGGCCCGGGACTGGTGTGCCCCAGGACCGGTTTGAACTGGCATATGCACCGAGGCTCCTTGTGAGCCACAGGCATGTCTGGTTTCTTTCAAGCCCTACCTGACCAATACACAAAATCCTGTCTGGGGTGGTGCACGCACCTCCCCTGGCAGGAAACCCTTTGTCCACACCTCCCAAGCTGGAAGGACTCCCAGCAGCAGGAGGGCAGACTTGTGTCTGTGGTGGCAGCATCCATTTTGTGGAGCTGAGGCTATGTCTGATTTTACCCGGGTTTCAGGCACTGTACATGTCGTGTCCCTCTAGAAGGGTGGAATGCTAACCCCGTCGCCAGAATTGGCGAGGGGTTAGTATTCCAATTCGTATGACACCTTACTCGACATGTTTTGATAAAGCCAAACCAAAGATAGCATTTAACCGCGAGGTTCATAATGCACTTAAGAGTATATGGTATGACGATATCTGGAAACAGTAGAAGGAAGTTGTTCCGACCACTGCAGACAGGCTCAGCTCATGCCAGAGCACCATCTCACATGGAACCAAGCACTCTGCCTTCAGGATTGTTAAGGCCTGCCATAGGAGTGACTTATAGGTTACCAGGTGTCCCATTTAAGTTTAGGTATAGGTATACTACACCTAAGTAAGAGGTGATTACACCAACTTACCCCAGCTGAGTGATCAGCCAGTTGTGTCAGATTGTTAGGCCAAGCCTGGGGTGGCATAATACATGCTTCAGCCCCTGGCAGGCCTTGGATACACCAATGCCCTGGGTACCTAGTGTACACTGGTACAGGGGCTGACAGGGTGATCCAACCAATTGGGTATGTACCTAGGGTACATGGAGTCCATTTTACAGAGAGAGCAGATAGCCTGAGAGCCTGAATGGCAGGATCTCAGGCCAACTAAGTCGAAAAACCAGCTAGACACTAGGCAAAAATTTGGGGGTAACCATAGTCAGATATCCACCTTCCTACACAACCCCCCCCAAACGAAGGGAGATAAGGCTGACCTTGACCAGGTAAGCCTATATTGCCCAAGTGGCCATATAAGGAGGAACCAGCACTGGCATGGTTACCCCCTGTCTCATGGTCCACTAAGCAATCCCTCACCCTAAGGGTATCAGAGGGTCTCCACCATAGGGAATCTCTACCTGTGGTGTGTCTTGGCAAAGTAAAAGGCTGGTGTTGAGATGGAGTACTGAAGTGAGTGTCCTCAAAGTGAGGCCTCAGCTTCCTCCAATCATCCTCCACCATGGATGCCTTTCTTTCTTTAACTGAGTTGCACTGTGCTCTCAGGGTCAGCCTCTGGCTACCTAAAGCTGGAGGCTGGGTCCCTTTTGTGGGCTTACTGGAGGGACAGGTCAGGTTTGGGGCCCTAAGGTCCCATGTTTGCCTGTGCCCAACAGAATCCCCCTGGGGGAGGTCCCTAACTACCTGTAAAGGAGATCCCTCAGGAATGTTTTTACCCATCACCTGACTAGGGCTACTAGCCAGGCAATCCTCATTCTTTTGATGGGGGGGTTCTTGTGGACAGGGGCCCTCTGGGGGTCCACTGGCCTCCCTGACCTCTGCAGCCCTGGGCTGACTGAGGCAGGGTAGAGAGAGGCAGGCTACCTGCACCAGACTGGATCCCACCTTGGAAGGGGCCACTGACATCAGAGGCTCTGCCAGGCCAGGCCTGGCTACCTCTGGGGCAGTTCCTTCACAAGGGGTGAGGTCAGATCCCTGAGGAGGCTGACCTTTTCCTAATGTCTGGGGAGAGGGAGACTTTTCTTCCTCCCCACTACTCTCAGTTTGTGTGGAGTGATCCATTGTTTCAGGCTTCACTACACCTATGTCAGTCTGAGTATAGGCTGAGACCATTACAGCCTTGCCAACCTTTTCAGGGGGGCACTCAGTTTGTGTTTGAGCTGTGACTGTCACAGCTCTGCCAGTCCCTACAGGGAAGTCTGTCTGTGCCTGGGCTGTGGCTACCACTGCCCTTCCAACCTTTTCAGGGAGGAAATCTATTTGGACAGGGGTTGTGAATGGCACAACCCCCCTACCCTTTTGTGAAAGGCCTACCATTTTAGAATGGGTGTCTTGTTCAACTCCAGCCCAAGCTGAGAGTTCTAAGTCATTCCCCAGTAAGCAGTCTACAGGCAAGGTTGGGGACACTGCTACCCTTTTAGGGCCAGTGACCCCTCCCCAGCTGAGACATACCTCTGCCATGGGATGACTGTTCTGTTTGCCATCAATGTTAGTCACCTGGTAGGAGAAACCGGGCAAAAGCTGCTCAGAGGGAACTAGCCAATGGGCCACCATTGTGATGCTAGCCCCAGTGTCTCTGTAGGCCTCAGCTTTTGTACCATTGATGTAGGGCTCCTGTCTGTACCTACCCAAAGTGTTGGGACAGGCAGTGAAGTTGGCAAACCCCATGCCACCATCACAGACAAGAGTGGTTGCTGTAGGGGAATTGGCTAAGCCAGGGTCCCCCTGTGTTCCCCAAGTAAACCCACCCAGATTTCTGGGGGCACTCCCACCACCTGGGGGATTACTGCTGACAGTAATAGGTGGTGTGACAGGAGTAATTGGAGGAACAGTTTTGTTTTTAGCCCTTGGGCAACCGCTGTCAGTTTTCCAATGCCCAGGAGTTTTACACTCATGGCAGTAGGGCTTTTTAGCTGTGGTAGAGGAGGGAGCTTGGGACCCACCACCCTGTGTGGAGTTTTGGGGCCCTGAGGAAGGTTTCTCTTTTTCTTTATCCCCACCCTTCTCTTGAGGCTTGGTGGTATCTTTCTTTTGGTCACCACCCTGGTTTTTAGGCCTGATCCTGGTCCTGACCCATTTATCTGCCCTCTTTCCCAATTCTTGGGGAGAGGTCAAATCTGAGTCTACCAGGTGTTGATGGAGAAGCTGGTTTTGACAATTACTTAAAATCTGCTCTCTCATCATCAAATTGTACAATCCTGTATAATCAGACACCTTACTTCCCAGCAACCAACCCTCCAAAGCCTTAGTGGCACATTCCACATATTCAGACCAGTCCTGAGTCTGTGTCTTCTGGGTGTCTCTGAACATTAACCTGTACTGTTCAGTGGTTAAGCCTAACCCATCAACTAGGACACTCTTCAGGACTCTGTAATTTCTGACATCCTCTTCTCTAACAGTGAGGAGTCTATCTCTGCCTCTCCCCTCAAAGGAGAGCCATAAGATTGCTGCCCACTGGTCTTCAGGAACCTGCTGCACTTTGCAGGCTCTCTCAAGAGCAGTCATCCATTTGTGGATGTCATCCCCACTTTTGTAGGGGGGCACAATCTTGGACAGGTTCCTATTGTCAAAGACCCTATCTTTGTCCCTAGGGACATTGCTGCCACCAGTGGGTATAGACCCACTCTCTCTATGCTGCCTAGCCTTGCTCAGTTTTTCTTCCATCAGGGCTACTTCTAGCTCCTGCTTCCTGATCCTCAGCTGGGCTTCCTGCATTCTGGCCTCATGTTCCCTCCTCTGAGGGGTGGTCAGTCTCCTTCTGGAGTGACCTTGAGAGCCTCTAGAGCCATGGGAAGCATTGGAGTCACCTGAGCGATTCCTTTGCCTTCCAAGCCCTGTGTTAAGTCCACTGGGGAGATCCAATGGGGTGAACCCACTGTCAGTCCCCAATAGCCTTAGTTTAGCTGGGCCAAGTATAACACTTGGCACTGGGCTAGTTCTCCCTTCATCCCCACTCACATCTGTATCCCCATCACTTTCTTCCTCTGTGGTAGGCATCCCATCTAAGGGGTGACTATTGGGAAGGGGTACTTCAGTGGCATCTTCAGAAGGGGGGCCTCCTGTTCCTGTCCCTAAGGGGGCTAACTGGGAAGCTTTCTTGAGTGCTCTCTGATTCTCATCATTCTGTAAGAGCTCTCTGAGCTCAGCAGAGTTTGGGTTCTTGGGCTGTTTAAGGCCTCTAAGAGTTGCCAAATGCCTGAGCTCATTCTGATTAAGGGTAGCAAAGCTGGTTGGTGCCCTCTGGGGGTCACTCTCGACAGAGATGGGTACAGTGGACCCCTCTGCCCCGGCCATTGCTCTTAAGTGTGGGTGGATGTGTTGCAATCTACCTACACTTGGGTTTACCTACTAAACCTATCTAGTAGTTGTAGTCAGGGTGTGCTACTCCCTTTGCTCTACAACAACTAAGTTCAGTAGAACTTAAGTATATCTAATCTTGTTTTATATGTACCTACAGGTACCTATGTGATCTTTCAATTGGTAACCAAGAGATTACAATGGTAACACACAGCAAGCTCAAATCCAACCGCTGCTCACCAATGTGAGAAGTTGGCCTGGTATATGCTGTTCACTAGTTCTAGTGACCACCTTGTACCATGCCAAGCAACCCTTATGGTGTGGTTGTAAGTCAACCTTTTCGGACTAGCTGCCCTAGTGGTAGCGTAGGCTAAGCAGTCTTTGAGGCTAAACTCGTGATGCGTGTTAAGCAAGCTGTTTTACCAATAGTAACCCCCTTTTATACCAATGAAAGGACACCACACAGATATATATTCAAAATATACATGTATTTATTTCTCAAAGTAACCCCTAGTCTCTTTATGAGCACAGGAGCACAAATCGTCAAACAAGATTATCACAGAATACACAGAAGTTGCACTTTATATGGATAGGCCCTGGTGGCCACTCGAACCATATACTAAAATAGTGGTATAAGTACCACGAACAGAAAAGGGAAAAGGCCTAGGGCCTCTAGAATCGCTGGGCCTACAAGGAGCTAACGTCAGTTAGTGACCAGGAGGTCCACGGGCGGCGTGTGCAGAGCAAATAGTCACACGCGGGCTCCCATAGGTTTCAATGGGTGCGTAAAAAGTACAAAGTTACTGCAAAAGGAATCTTCCGGATGACCTAGGAACTTAAGATTTGGAACACAGGCACTAGAGATGTATTACTACACATGGGCACCGGAGTGCCAGCTTTACCTCACCCACAGGAAGCGGGTGCATAGGCCTCAAAGTGCGTCGGGTTTCTTCTATCTGTTCCGTTGAGCCTGGGACAAAGATGCTGCAGGCGGTCGGTCGGGAAGAGATGCAGTGGATCCAAGAGTGGATCGGAGATGTTGAAGACCTGTAAGCAGAGGGGACAGTGTTCACAGTCACTAGCCAGTGACCAGCGTGGCACCAGGGGGGTACCAGGCGATGTCGGGTGCAAACAGGAAGGAAGGTGTAGCTTGACTCTGCAGCCACGTGGTCCCTGAAGGTCGACGACGTCCAGGAGTCGAGTCACGAGCTGTCCCACGCAGGCTCTCGCTGTCGGCGGTGTCGGCGACTTGATCGAAGCAAACAAGCCTTGGCAAAAGCAATTGTTGTAGGCAAGGAGTTTAAGCTGATGGTTCTGACCAGCAAGGTCAAAGGAACTGCTCCTTTGGAGGGGAGCAAGGGCCAGTCTGGAGCAACCAGACCAGCGGTGTTTGTCGTAGATTTCGTTGCCAAGATGGCCACTAGCCAGCGGGCCAGCAACCGGTTAGGCGCGTCGAGTGGCAAAATGCAGAAGGGCCCCACGCAGATCGTGGAGATGCTGGAGGGCTCACCTTTGGTGCAGATGCTGCTCGAGGGTTGGGCTTCTCAGGACCCAAAGCACAACTTGGAGGGAGCCTCGGTTGTTGCACTGGTCAGCTTGTCGTAGTCGTTTCAAGATGGCTGGCTCCACGTGTCTCGGTGCCTCCACGGGTCTCCTCTTTGCAGGGACTGTGGATCGGGCGGTGAGAGGTCTGGAGGTCCAGGTCTTGTCAGTCTCTGGGCTCGGGCTCCGGCGGGAGGCGGCGGCAAAGCAGACGTTGATTCGCTGGATGGTGCTTGCGTTAGCAAGGTGGTCACTCCCTGACCACAGGGGAGATTTTCTTCAGTCTTCTGTGCAGCAGAATGTCGAAGTTCCCGTCTTCTTCTTAGTTTCAAGTTGATTCCAGGATGTCTGAAGTCTTAGGACACAGCTCCTACCTTTATTCGGATTCTAGGGGCCGGACTACCTGCTAGGTCCCTCCCTATGGGTGGGACCAGGAAGGGGGGTGGTTACACCCCCAATCCTTTGTCCAGCTCGCCCCAGGCCCGGGACTGGTGTGCCCCAGGACCGGTTTGAACTGGCATATGCACCGAGGCTCCTTGTGAGCCACAGGCATGTCTGGTTTCTTTCAAGCCCTACCTGACCAATACACAAAATCCTGTCTGGGGTGGTGCACGCACCTCCCCTGGCAGGAAACCCTTTGTCCACACCTCCCAAGCTGGAAGGACTCCCAGCAGCAGGAGGGCAGACTTGTGTCTGTGGTGGCAGCATCCATTTTGTGGAGCTGAGGCTATGTCTGATTTTACCCGGGTTTCAGGCACTGTACATGTCGTGTCCCTCTAGAAGGGTGGAATGCTAACCCCGTCGCCAGAATTGGCGAGGGGTTAGTATTCCAATTCGTATGACACCTTACTCGACATGTTTTGATAAAGCCAAACCAAAGATAGCATTTAACCGCGAGGTTCATAATGCACTTAAGAGTATATGGTATGACGATATCTGGAAACAGTAGAAGGAAGTTGTTCCGACCACTGCAGACAGGCTCAGCTCATGCCAGAGCACCATCTCACATGGAACCAAGCACTCTGCCTTCAGGATTGTTAAGGCCTGCCATAGGAGTGACTTATAGGTTACCAGGTGTCCCATTTAAGTTTAGGTATAGGTATACTACACCTAAGTAAGAGGTGATTACACCAACTTACCCCAGCTGAGTGATCAGCCAGTTGTGTCAGATTGTTAGGCCAAGCCTGGGGTGGCATAATACATGCTTCAGCCCCTGGCAGGCCTTGGATACACCAATGCCCTGGGTACCTAGTGTACACTGGTACAGGGGCTGACAGGGTGATCCAACCAATTGGGTATGTACCTAGGGTACATGGAGTCCATTTTACAGAGAGAGCAGATAGCCTGAGAGCCTGAATGGCAGGATCTCAGGCCAACTAAGTCGAAAAACCAGCTAGACACTAGGCAAAAATTTGGGGGTAACCATAGTCAGATATCCACCTTCCTACAATGACAAAGTGGCTCAAGCCTACAGGGACACATGTGCCAGTGTCACTATGGTGACACCAGGCTTTGTGGACCCTGGACAGTACATACCAGGTGAGAACTACCTGGTGACCAATGCCAGCAATGCCACTACTTCACATAGTGTGGCAGTTGTTAACTTCTCATGGGGAGGGGTAACTGGCCTCAAAAGGGTTGTGGTTAGTGCAGACCTCCCAGTAGAATGTTTGTTGGGCAATGACCTAGAGAGTTCTCTATGGTCAGAAGTGGAGTACAGGACTCATGCAGAGATGTTAGGTATATCATCACATGTCCTTGCTGTGACCAGGTCACAGGCCAAAAAGTGCCTCACTGAACCTCAGGTCTTGGATCCTGGAACAATGGACCAAGCACCTACCAAGAAGAAGAACAGGAGGGTCAAGGCTGTGCCTTCCCCCCTGCCTCAGAGTGATGATCAGCCTTCCCAGGAAGCTGATCTAGAGGACCCTGAAGGAACTGTCCCTGAAGAGCTTGAACCTGATCAGGTTGAGTTTCTGGGGACAGGGGGACCTTCAAGGGCTGACTTGAGGCAGGCTCAGTTATCCTGTCCCTCTCTTGAACCCCTCAGACAGCTGGCTGCTGCTGAGGCTGCTGGGAATGCTCAAGGTACCCATAAAGTGTATTGGGATGAAGGGCTCCTTTATTCAGAGGCTAGAGACCCCAAGCCTGGTGCTACCAGGAGGTTGGTCATACCTCTGCAATTTAGGGGCTTCCTTCTTACCTTGGCCCATGACATTCCTTTAGCAGGACACTTAGGCCAGAACAAGACTTGGGACAGGCTTGTCCCTCACTTTCACTGGCCTCATATGAATGAAGATACAAAGGAGTTTTGTCGCTCCTGTGTCACCTGCCAAGCCAGTGGCAAATCAGGTGGCACAACAAAGGCCCCCCTAATACCACTACCTGTGGTGGGGGTCCCCTTTGAAAGAGTGGGAATAGACATAGTAGGTCCCATGGATCCTCCCACTGCATCTGGGCACAGATTTATACTGGTGGTAGTGGATCATGCCACCAGGTATCCAGAGGCAATTCCCCTCAGGACCACTACAGCTCCTGTTGTGGCCAGGGCCCTGCTGGGAGTATTCTCCAGAGTGGGGTTCCCTAAGGAGGTAGTATCTGACAGAGGTACCAACTTTATGTCAGGATACTTAACAGCTATGTGGAAGGAATGTGGTGTCAACTACAAGTTCACCACCCCTTATCACCCACAATGCAATGGGCTTGTTGAGAGATTCAACAAGACCCTAAAGGGTATGATCAAAGGATTACCTGAAAAGCTCAGGCGACGATGGGACATCCTTCTACCCTGCCTTCTGTTTGCTTACAGAGAGGTCCCACAAAAAGGAGTTGGCTACAGCCCCTTTGAATTGTTGTTTGGGCACCCTGTGAGAGGCCCACTGTGTTTGGTGAAGGAAGGATGGGAGTTACCTCTCAAAAAGCCTAAGCTAGACATAGTGGACTATGTACTTGGTCTCCGCTCCAGGATGGCTGAGTATATGGAGAAGGCATCCAAAAACCTTGAGGCAAGCCAGGCCTTACAGAAAGCTTGGCATGACCAAAAGGCTGTCTTGGTTGAGTTTCAGCCAGGACAGAAGGTATGGGTGTTGGAGCCAGTGGCCCCAGCAGCACTCCAAGACAAATGGTCTGGACCCCATACAATCCTGGAAAAGAAGGGAGAGGTCACCTACTTGGTGGACCTAGGAACTCCCAGGAGTCCCCACCGGGTACTCCATGTTAACAGGCTTAAAGCATATGTTGACAGGGCAGACATGGGCTTGCTCATGGCTACAGATGAGGGACAGGAGGAAGAGAGTGACCCTCTCCCAGACCTGTTGTCTCAGAACCCTGAAGATGGCTCAGTTGAAGGAGTGACCCTTGGAGGCAACCTCACTGCCCATCAGCAGACTGAATGTAGACAGGTTCTACAATCATTTTCACATATGTTTTCCTTGATACCTAGTCAAACTGACTGGTGTACCCATGTTGTGGACACTGGTGACAGTCTGCCTGTAAAGAACAAACTTTACAGACAACCTGACCACGTCAGGGACTGTATAAAGGCTGAGGTACATAAAATGCTGGAATTAGGTGTCATTGAACCCTCAGAGAGCCCCTGGGCTAGCCCAGTGGTTCTGGTCCCCAAACCTCACACCAAAGATGGCAAGAGAGAGATGAGGTTCTGTGTGGATTACAGAGGACTCAATGCTGTCACCAGGACAGATGCACACCCTATTCCAAGGGCAGATGAGCTCATAGACAAACTAGCTTCTGCAAAGTTTTTGAGCACATTTGACTTAACAGCTGGCTATTGGCAAATCAGATTAGCTGAGGAGTCTAAGGCCAAAACAGCATTCTCAACCCCAGGTGGGCATTATCAGTTTGTGGTGATGCCCTTTGGTCTGAAGAATGCACCTGCCACCTTCCAAAGGCTGGTGAACCAAGTCCTTACTGGGTTGGATGACTTTTGTGCAGCATATCTTGATGACATTGCTGTCTTTAGCTCCACCTGGGAGGATCACCTGATCCACCTGAAGAAGGCTCTGGAGGCCCTGCAGAGGGCAGGCCTCACTATCAAGGCTACTAAGTGCCAGATAGGGCAGAGTAAGGTTGTGTATTTGGGCCACCTTGTAGGTGGAGGCCAAGTTCAACCACTGGAGAGTAAGATACAATCCATCAAGGACTGGTCCCCTCCAACCACCCAGACTCAAGTTCGAGCTTTCTTGGGCTTGACTGGGTACTACAGGAAGTTTGTTAAGAACTATGGGTCCATTGTGACTCCTCTTAATGATCTGACATCCAAGAAGATGCCCAAAAAGGTTCAGTGGACAGTAAGCTGTCAAAAGGCATTTGATGACCTGAAGAAGGCCATGTGCTCTGCACCTATCCTGAAAAGTCCTGACTACTCCAAAGAGTTTATTGTCCAAACAGATGCTTCTGAGTTGGGTGTGGGAGCTGTGCTGTCACAACTTAATGTAGATGGTCAAGACCAACCCATTGCTTTTATTAGCAGAAGGTTGACCCCCAGAGAGAAGAATTGGTCAGCTATTGAGAGGGAGGCCTTTGCTGTGGTGTGGGCCCTGAAGAAGCTGAGGCCATACTTGTTTGGCACTCACTTCAAGATTCAGACCGACCATAAGCCCCTCTTGTGGCTAAATCAGATGAAGGGTGAAAACCCCAAACTGCTTAGGTGGTCCATTTCCCTACAGGGGATGGACTTTACAGTGGAGCACCGGCCAGGTACTGACCATGGGAATGCAGATGGTCTCTCCAGGTACTTCCACTTAGGACATGAAGACGAGACTGGTCAAGGCTAGTTTAATGTCCCAGCGTTTGGGGGGGGGGTTGTGTAGGAGAGTAGGGTCTGCTATCCTATGGTCACCCCAAATTTTTGCTTTTTGCTTCACTGGTTTTTGACATATTGAGGCTGTGGGCCTGCCAATCAGACCCCCAGCCTGCTGTTCTCTCTACTAAATTAAAACTATGCACCCTAGGTGCATAACCAATTGGAAGTGGATCACCCTGTCAGCCCCTGTACCAGTGTACACTAGGTACCCAGGGCATTGGTGTACCCAAGGCCTGCCAAGGGCTGCAGCATGTATTATGCCACCCCAGGCTTGGCCTAACAATCTGACACAACTGGCTGATCACTCAGCTGGGGTAAGTTGGTGTAATCACCTCTTACTTAGGTGTAGTATACCTATACCTAACCTTAAATGGGACACCTGGTAACCTATAAGTCACTCCTATGGCAGGCCTTAACAATCCTGAAGGCAGAGTGCTTGGTTCCATGTGAGATGGTGCTCTGGCATGAGCTGAGCCTGTCTGCAGTGGTCGGAACAACTTCCTTCTACTGTTTCCAGATATCGTCATACCATATACTCTTAAGTGCATTATGAACCTCGCTGTAGGAGAGTAGGGTCTGCTATCCTATGGTCACCCCAAATTTTTGCTTTTTGCTTCACTGGTTTTTGACATATTGAGGCTGTGGGCCTGCCAATCAGACCCCCAGCCTGCTGTTCTCTCTACTAAATTACAACTATGCACCCTAGGTGCATAACCAATTGGAAGTGGATCACCCTGTCAGCCCCTGTACCAGTGTACACTAGGTACCCAGGGCATTGGTGTACCCAAGGCCTGCCAAGGGCTGCAGCATGTATTATGCCACCCCAGGCTTGGCCTAACAATCTGACACAACTGGCTGATCACTCAGCTGGGGTAAGTTGGTGTAATCACCTCTTACTTAGGTGTAGTATACCTATACCTAACCTTAAATGGGACACCTGGTAACCTATAAGTCACTCCTATGGCAGGCCTTAACAATCCTGAAGGCAGAGTGCTTGGTTCCATGTGAGATGGTGCTCTGGCATGAGCTGAGCCTGTCTGCAGTGGTCGGAACAACTTCCTTCTACTGTTTCCAGATATCGTCATACCATATACTCTTAAGTGCATTATGAACCTCGCGGTTAAATGCTATCTTTGGTTTGGCTTTATCAAAACATGTCGAGTAAGGTGTCATACGAATTGGAATACTAACCCCTCGCCAATTCTGGCGACGGGGTTAGCATTCCACCCTTCTAGAGGGACACGACATGTACAGTACCTGAAACCCGGGTAAAATCAGACATAGCCTCAGCTCCACAAAATGGATGCTGCCACCACAGACACAAGTCTGCCCTCCTGCTGCTGGGAGTCCTTCCAGCTTGGGAGGTGTGGACAAAGGGTTTCCTGCCAGGGGAGGTGCGTGCACCACCCCAGACAGGATTTTGTGTATTGGTCAGGTAGGGCTTGAAAGAAACCAGACATGCCTGTGGCTCACAAGGAGCCTCGGTGCATATGCCAGTTCAAACCGGTCCTGGGGCACACCAGTCCCGGGCCTGGGGCGAGCTGGACAAAGGATTGGGGGTGTAACCACCCCCCTTCCTGGTCCCACCCTTAGGGAGGGACCTAGCAGGTAGTCCGGCCCCTAGAATCCGCTTAAAGGTAGGAGCTGTGTCCTAAGACTTCAGACATCCTGGAATCAACTTGAAACTAAGAAGAAGACGGGAACTTCGACATTCTGCTGCACAGAAGACTGAAGAAAATCTCCCCTGTGGTCAGGGAGTGACCACCTTGCTAACGCAAGCACCATCCAGCGAATCACCGTCTGCTTTGCCGCCGCCTCCCGCCGGAGCCCGAGCCCAAAGACTGACAAGACCTGGACCTCCAGACCTCTCACCGCCCGATCCACAGTCCCTGAAAAGAGGAGACCCGTGGAGGCACCGAGACACGTGGAGCCAGCCATCTTGGAACGACTACGACAAGCTGACAAGTGCAACAACCGAGGCTCCCTCCAAGTTGTGCTTTGGGTCCTGAGAAGCCCAACCCTCGAGCAGCATCTGCACCAAAGGTGAGCCCTCCAGCATCTCCACGATCTGCGTGGGGCCCTTCTGCATTTTGCCACTCGACGCGCCTAACCGGTTGCTGGCCCGCTGGCTAGTGGCCATCTTGGCAACGAAATCTACGACAAACACCGCTGGTCTGGTTGCTCCAGACTGGCCCTTGCTCCCCTCCAAAGGAGCAATCCCTCTGACCTTGCTGGTCAGAACCAACAGCTGATTTCCGAATCCTCCTACAATTGCTTTTGCCAAGGCTTGTTTGCTTCGATCAAGTCGCCGACACCGCCGACAGCGAGAGCCTGCATGGGACAGCTCGTGAGCCGACTCCTGGACGTCGTCGACCTTCAGGTACCACGTGGCTGCGGAGACAAGCTACCCCTCATCACCTGTTTGCACCCGACATCGCCTGGTACCCACCTGGTGCCACGCTGGTCACTGGCTAGTGACTGTGAACACTGTCCCCTCTGCTTACAGGTCTTCAACATCTCCGATCCACTCTTGGATCCACTGCATCTCTCCCGGACCGACCGCCTGCAGCATCTTTGTCTTCAAGCTCCACGGAACAGATAGAAGCAACCCGACGCACTTCGAGGCCTATGCACCCGCTTCCTGTGGGTGAGGTAAAGCTGGCACACCTGTGCCCCAGTGTAGTATTACATCTCTAGTGCCTGTGTTCCAAATCTTGAGTTCCTAGTCCATCCGGAAGATCCTCTTTGCAGTAACTTTGTACTTTTTACGCACCCATTGAAACCTATGGGAGCACGCGTGTGACTATTTGCTCTGCACACGCCACCCGTGGACCTCCTGGTCACTAACTGACGTTAGCTCCTTGTAGGCCCAGCGATTCTAGAGGCCCTAGGCCTTTTCCCTTTTCTGTTCGTGGTACTTATACCACTATTTTAGTATATGGTTTGAGTGGCCACCAGGGCCTATCCATATAACGTGCAACTTCTGTGTATTCTGTGATAATCTTGTTTGACGATTTGTGCTCCTGTGCTCATAAAGAGACTAGGGGTTACTTTGAGAAATAAATATGTGAGAAGTTGGCCTGGTATATGATGCTCACTAGTTAAAGTGATCACCTTGTACCATGCCAAGCAACCCTTATGGTGTGGTTGTAAGTCAACCTTTTCGGACTAGCTGCCCTAGTGGTAGCGTAGGCTAAGCAGTCTTTGAGGCTAAACTCGTGATGCGTGTTAAGCAAGCTGTTTTACCAATAGTAACCCCCTTTTATACCAATGAAAGGACACCACACAGATATATATTCAAAATATATATGTATTTATTTCTCAAAGTAACCCCTAGTCTCTTTATGAGCACAGGAGCACAAATCGTCAAACAAGATTATCACAGAATACACAGAAGTTGCACGTTATATGGATAGGCCCTGGTGGCCACTCAAACCATATACTAAAATAGTGGTATAAGTACCACGAACAGGAAAGGGAAAAGGCCTAGGGCCTCTAGAATCGCTGGGCCTACAAGGAGCTAACGTCAGTTAGTGACCAGGAGGTCCACGGGTGGCGTGTGCAGAGCAAATAGTCACACGCGTGCTCCCATAGGTTTCAATGGGTGCGTAAAAAGTACAAAGTTACTGCAAAAGGAATCTTCCGGATGACCTAGGAACTTAAGATTTGGAACACAGGCACTAGAGATGTATTACTACACTTGGGCACAGGTGTGCCAGCTTTACCTCACCCACAGGAAGCGGGTGCATAGGCCTCGAAGTGCGTCGGGTTTCTTCTATCTGTTCCGTGGGGCCTGTAGACAAAAGTGCTGCAGGCGGTCGGTCGGGAAGAGATGCAGTGGATCCAAGAGTGGATCGGAGATGTTGAAGACCTGTAAGCAGAGGGGACAGTGTTCACAGTCACTAGCCAGTGACCAGCGTGGCACCAGGTGGGTACCAGGCGATGTCGGGTGCAAACAGGTGATGAGGGGTAGCTTGTCTCCGCAGCCACGTGGTCCCTGAAGGTCGACGACGTCCAGGAGTCGGCTCACGAGCTGTCCCACGCAGGCTCTCGCTGTCGGCGGTGTCGGCGACTTGATCGAAGCAAACAAGCCTTGGCAAAAGCAATTGCAGGAGGATTCGGAAATCAGCTGTTGGTTCTGACCAGCAAGGTCAGAGGGATTGCTCCTTTGGAGGGGAGCAAGGGCCAGTCTGGAGCAACCAGACCAGCGGTGTTTGTCGTAGATTTCGTCGCCAAGATGGCCACTAGCCAGCGGGCCAGCAACCGGTTAGGCGCGTCGAGTGGCAAAATGCAGAAGGGCCCCACGCAGATCGTGGAGATGCTGGAGGGCTCACCTTTGGTGCAGATGCTGCTCGAGGGTTGGGCTTCTCAGGACCCAAAGCACAACTTGGAGGGAGCCTCGGTTGTTGCACTGGTCAGCTTGTCGTAGTCGTTCCAAGATGGCTGGCTCCACGTGTCTCGGTGCCTCCACGGGTCTCCTCTTTGCAGGGACTGTGGATCGGGCGGTGAGAGGTCTGGAGGTCCAGGTCTTGTCAGTCTCTGGGCTCGGGCTCCGGCGGGAGGCGGCGGCAAAGCAGACGGTGATTCGCTGGATGGTGCTTGCGTTAGCAAGGTGGTCACTCCCTGACCACAGGGGAGATTTTCTTCAGTCTTCTGTGCAGCAGAATGTCGAAGTTCCCGTCTTCTTCTTAGTTTCAAGTTGATTCCAGGATGTCTGAAGTCTTAGGACACAGCTCCTACCTTTAAGCGGATTCTAGGGGCCGGACTACCTGCTAGGTCCCTCCCTATGGGTGGGACCAGGAAGGGGGGTGGTTACACCCCCAATCCTTTGTCCAGCTCGCCCCAGGCCCGGGACTGGTGTGCCCCAGGACCGGTTTGAACTGGCATATGCACCGAGGCTCCTTGTGAGCCACAGGCATGTCTGGTTTCTTTCAAGCCCTACCTGACCAATACACAAAATCCTGTCTGGGGTGGTGCATGCACCTCCCCTGGCAGGAAACCCTTTGTCCACACCTCCCAAGCTGGAAGGACTCCCAGCAGCAGGAGGGCAGACTTGTGTCTGTGGTGGCAGCATCCATTTTGTGGAGCTGAGGCTATGTCTGATTTTACCCGGGTTTCAGGTACTGTACATGTCGTGTCCCTCTAGAAGGGTGGAATGCTAACCCCGTCGCCAGAATTGGCGAGGGGTTAGTATTCCAATTCGTATGACACCTTACTCGACATGTTTTGATAAAGCCAAACCAAAGATAGCATTTAACCGCGAGGTTCATAATGCACTTAAGAGTATATGGTATGACGATATCTGGAAACAGTAGAAGGAAGTTGTTCCGACCACTGCAGACAGGCTCAGCTCATGCCAGAGCACCATCTCACATGGAACCAAGCACTCTGCCTTCAGGATTGTTAAGGCCTGCCATAGGAGTGACTTATAGGTTACCAGGTGTCCCATTTAAGGTTAGGTATAGGTATACTACACCTAAGTAAGAGGTGATTACACCAACTTACCCCAGCTGAGTGATCAGCCAGTTGTGTCAGATTGTTAGGCCAAGCCTGGGGTGGCATAATACATGCTTCAGCCCCTGGCAGGCCTTGGATACACCAATGCCCTGGGTACCTAGTGTACACTGGTACAGGGGCTGACAGGGTGATCCAACCAATTGGGTATGTACCTAGGGTACATGGAGTCCATTTTACAGAGAGAGCAGATAGCCTGAGAGCCTGAATGGCAGGATCTCAGGCCAACTAAGTCGAAAAACCAGCTAGACACTAGGCAAAAATTTGGGGGTAACCATAGTCAGATATCCACCTTCCTACACAACCCCCCCCCAAACGAAGGGAGATAAGGCTGACCTTGACCAGGTAAGCCTATATTGCCCAAGTGGCCATATAAGGAGGAACCAGCACTGGCATGGTTACCCCCTGTCTCATGGTCCACTAAGCAATCCCTCACCCTAAGGGTATCAGAGGGTCTCCACCATAGGGAATCTCTACCTGTGGTGTGTCTTGGCAAAGTAAAAGGCTGGTGTTGAGATGGAGTACTGAAGTGAGTGTCCTCAAAGTGAGGCCTCAGCTTCCTCCAATCATCCTCCACCATGGATGCCTTTCTTTCTTTAACTGAGTTGCACTGTGCTCTCAGGGTCAGCCTCTGGCTACCTAAAGCTGGAGGCTGGGTCCCTTTTGTGGGCTTACTGGAGGGACAGGTCAGGTTTGGGGCCCTAAGGTCCCATGTTTGCCTGTGCCCAACAGAATCCCCCTGGGGGAGGTCCCTAACTACCTGTAAAGGAGATCCCTCAGGAATGTTTTTACCCATCACCTGACTAGGGCTACTAGCCAGGCAATCCTCATTCTTTTGATGGGGGGGTTCTTGTGGACAGGGGCCCTCTGGGGGTCCACTGGCCTCCCTGACCTCTGCAGCCCTGGGCTGACTGAGGCAGGGTAGAGAGAGGCAGGCTACCTGCACCAGACTGGATCCCACCTTGGAAGGGGCCACTGACATCAGAGGCTCTGCCAGGCCAGGCCTGGCTACCTCTGGGGCAGTTCCTTCACAAGGGGTGAGGTCAGATCCCTGAGGAGGCTGACCTTTTCCTAATGTCTGGGGAGAGGGAGACTTTTCTTCCTCCCCACTACTCTCAGTTTGTGTGGAGTGATCCATTGTTTCAGGCTTCACTACACCTATGTCAGTCTGAGTATAGGCTGAGACCATTACAGCCTTGCCAACCTTTTCAGGGGGGCACTCAGTTTGTGTTTGAGCTGTGACTGTCACAGCTCTGCCAGTCCCTACAGGGAAGTCTGTCTGTGCCTGGGCTGTGGCTACCACTGCCCTTCCAACCTTTTCAGGGAGGAAATCTATTTGGACAGGGGTTGTGAATGGCACAACCCCCCTACCCTTTTGTGAAAGGCCTACCATTTTAGAATGGGTGTCTTGTTCAACTCCAGCCCAAGCTGAGAGTTCTAAGTCATTCCCCAGTAAGCAGTCTACAGGCAAGGTTGGGGACACTGCTACCCTTTTAGGGCCAGTGACCCCTCCCCAGCTGAGACATACCTCTGCCATGGGATGACTGTTCTGTTTGCCATCAATGTTAGTCACCTGGTAGGAGAAACCGGGCAAAAGCTGCTCAGAGGGAACTAGCCAATGGGCCACCATTGTGATGCTAGCCCCAGTGTCTCTGTAGGCCTCAGCTTTTGTACCATTGATGTAGGGCTCCTGTCTGTACCTACCCAAAGTGTTGGGACAGGCAGTGAAGTTGGCAAACCCCATGCCACCATCACAGACAAGAGTGGTTGCTGTAGGGGAATTGGCTAAGCCAGGGTCCCCCTGTGTTCCCCAAGTAAACCCACCCAGATTTCTGGGGGCACTCCCACCACCTGGGGGATTACTGCTAACAGTAATAGGTGGTGTGACAGGAGTAATTGGAGGAACAGTTTTGTTTTTAGCCCTTGGGCAACCGCTGTCAGTTTTCCAATGCCCAGGAGTTTTACACTCATGGCAGTAGGGCTTTTTAGCTGTGGTAGAGGAGGGAGCTTGGGACCCACCACCCTGTGTGGAGTTTTGGGGCCCTGAGGAAGGTTTCTCTTTTTCTTTATCCCCACCCTTCTCTTGAGGCTTGGTGGTATCTTTCTTTTGGTCACCACCCTGGTTTTTAGGCCTGATCCTGGTCCTGACCCATTTATCTGCCCTCTTTCCCAATTCTTGGGGAGAGGTCAAATCTGAGTCTACCAGGTGTTGATGGAGAAGCTGGTTTTGACAATTACTTAAAATCTGCTCTCTCATCATCAAATTGTACAATCCTGTATAATCAGACACCTTACTTCCCAGCAACCAACCCTCCAAAGCCTTAGTGGCACATTCCACATATTCAGACCAGTCCTGAGTCTGTGTCTTCTGGGTGTCTCTGAACATTAACCTGTACTGTTCAGTGGTTAAGCCTAACCCATCAACTAGGACACTCTTCAGGACTCTGTAATTTCTGACATCCTCTTCTCTAACAGTGAGGAGTCTATCTCTGCCTCTCCCCTCAAAGGAGAGCCATAAGATTGCTGCCCACTGGTCTTCAGGAACCTGCTGCACTTTGCAGGCTCTCTCAAGAGCAGTCATCCATTTGTGGATGTCATCCCCACTTTTGTAGGGGGGCACAATCTTGGACAGGTTCCTATTGTCAAAGACCCTATCTTTGTCCCTAGGGACATTGCTGCCACCAGTGGGTATAGACCCACTCTCTCTATGCTGCCTAGCCTTGCTCAGTTTTTCTTCCATCAGGGCTACTTCTAGCTCCTGCTTCCTGATCCTCAGCTGGGCTTCCTGCATTCTGGCCTCATGTTCCCTCCTCTGAGGGGTGGTCATCCTTTTCCTGGAGTGACCTTGAGAGCCTCTAGAGCCATGAGAAGCATTGGAGTCACCTGAGCGATTCCTTTGCCTCCCAAGCCCTGTGTTAAGTCCACTGGGGAGATCCAATGGGGTGAACCCACTGTCAGTCCCCAATAGCCTTAGTTTAGCTGGGCCAAGTATAACACTTGGCACTGGGCTAGTTCTCCCTTCATCCCCACTCACATCTGTATCCCCATCACTTTCTTCCTCTGTGGTAGGCATCCCATCTAAGGGGTGACTATTGGGAAGGGGTACTTCAGTGGCATCTTCAGAAGGGGGGCCTCCTGTTCCTGTCCCTAAGGGGGCTAACTGGGAAGCTTTCTTGAGTGCTCTCTGATTCTCATCATTCTGTAAGAGCTCTCTGAGCTCAGCAGAGTTTGGGTTCTTGGGCTGTTTAAGGCCTCTAAGAGTTGCCAAATGCCTGAGCTCATTCTGATTAAGGGTAGCAAAGCTGGATGGTGCCCTCTGGGGGTCACTCTCAACAGAGATGGGTACAGTGGACCCCTCTGCCCCGGCCATTGCTCTTAAGTGTGGGTGGATGTGTTGCAATCTACCTACACTTGGGTTTACCTACTAAACCTATCTAGTAGTTGTAGTCAGGGTGTGCTACTCCCTTTGCTCTACAACAACTAAGTTCAGTAGAACTTAAGTATATCTAATCTTGTTTTATATGTACCTACAGGTACCTATGTGATCTTTCAATTGGTAACCAAGAGATTACAATGGTAAAACACAGCAAGCTCAAATCCAACCGCTGCTCACCAATGTGAGAAGTTGGCCTGGTATATGATGCTCACTAGTTAAAGTGATCACCTTGTACCATGCCAAGCAACCCTTATGGTGTGGTTGTAAGTCAACCTTTTCGGACTAGCTGCCCTAGTGGTAGCGTAGGCTAAGCAGTCTTTGAGGCTAAACTCGTGATGCGTGTTAAGCAAGCTGTTTTACCAATAGTAACCCCCTTTTATACCAATGAAAGGACACCACACAGATATATATTCAAAATATATATGTATTTATTTCTCAAAGTAACCCCTAGTCTCTTTATGAGCACAGGAGCACAAATCGTCAAACAAGATTATCACAGAATACACAGAAGTTGCACGTTATATGGATAGGCCCTGGTGGCCACTCAAACCATATACTAAAATAGTGGTATAAGTACCACGAACAGGAAAGGGAAAAGGCCTAGGGCCTCTAGAATCGCTGGGCCTACAAGGAGCTAACGTCAGTTAGTGACCAGGAGGTCCACGGGTGGCGTGTGCAGAGCAAATAGTCACACGCGTGCTCCCATAGGTTTCAATGGGTGCGTAAAAAGTACAAAGTTACTGCAAAAGGAATCTTCCGGATGACCTAGGAACTTAAGATTTGGAACACAGGCACTAGAGATGTATTACTACACTTGGGCACAGGTGTGCCAGCTTTACCTCACCCACAGGAAGCGGGTGCATAGGCCTCGAAGTGCGTCGGGTTTCTTCTATCTGTTCCGTGGGGCCTGTAGACAAAAGTGCTGCAGGCGGTCGGTCGGGAAGAGATGCAGTGGATCCAAGAGTGGATCGGAGATGTTGAAGACCTGTAAGCAGAGGGGACAGTGTTCACAGTCACTAGCCAGTGACCAGCGTGGCACCAGGTGGGTACCAGGCGATGTCGGGTGCAAACAGGTGATGAGGGGTAGCTTGTCTCCGCAGCCACGTGGTCCCTGAAGGTCGACGACGTCCAGGAGTCGGCTCACGAGCTGTCCCACGCAGGCTCTCGCTGTCGGCGGTGTCGGCGACTTGATCGAAGCAAACAAGCCTTGGCAAAAGCAATTGCAGGAGGATTCGGAAATCAGCTGTTGGTTCTGACCAGCAAGGTCAGAGGGATTGCTCCTTTGGAGGGGAGCAAGGGCCAGTCTGGAGCAACCAGACCAGCGGTGTTTGTCGTAGATTTCGTCGCCAAGATGGCCACTAGCCAGCGGGCCAGCAACCGGTTAGGCGCGTCGAGTGGCAAAATGCAGAAGGGCCCCACGCAGATCGTGGAGATGCTGGAGGGCTCACCTTTGGTGCAGATGCTGCTCGAGGGTTGGGCTTCTCAGGACCCAAAGCACAACTTGGAGGGAGCCTCGGTTGTTGCACTGGTCAGCTTGTCGTAGTCGTTCCAAGATGGCTGGCTCCACGTGTCTCGGTGCCTCCACGGGTCTCCTCTTTGCAGGGACTGTGGATCGGGCGGTGAGAGGTCTGGAGGTCCAGGTCTTGTCAGTCTCTGGGCTCGGGCTCCGGCGGGAGGCGGCGGCAAAGCAGACGGTGATTCGCTGGATGGTGCTTGCGTTAGCAAGGTGGTCACTCCCTGACCACAGGGGAGATTTTCTTCAGTCTTCTGTGCAGCAGAATGTCGAAGTTCCCGTCTTCTTCTTAGTTTCAAGTTGATTCCAGGATGTCTGAAGTCTTAGGACACAGCTCCTACCTTTAAGCGGATTCTAGGGGCCGGACTACCTGCTAGGTCCCTCCCTATGGGTGGGACCAGGAAGGGGGGTGGTTACACCCCCAATCCTTTGTCCAGCTCGCCCCAGGCCCGGGACTGGTGTGCCCCAGGACCGGTTTGAACTGGCATATGCACCGAGGCTCCTTGTGAGCCACAGGCATGTCTGGTTTCTTTCAAGCCCTACCTGACCAATACACAAAATCCTGTCTGGGGTGGTGCATGCACCTCCCCTGGCAGGAAACCCTTTGTCCACACCTCCCAAGCTGGAAGGACTCCCAGCAGCAGGAGGGCAGACTTGTGTCTGTGGTGGCAGCATCCATTTTGTGGAGCTGAGGCTATGTCTGATTTTACCCGGGTTTCAGGTACTGTACATGTCGTGTCCCTCTAGAAGGGTGGAATGCTAACCCCGTCGCCAGAATTGGCGAGGGGTTAGTATTCCAATTCGTATGACACCTTACTCGACATGTTTTGATAAAGCCAAACCAAAGATAGCATTTAACCGCGAGGTTCATAATGCACTTAAGAGTATATGGTATGACGATATCTGGAAACAGTAGAAGGAAGTTGTTCCGACCACTGCAGACAGGCTCAGCTCATGCCAGAGCACCATCTCACATGGAACCAAGCACTCTGCCTTCAGGATTGTTAAGGCCTGCCATAGGAGTGACTTATAGGTTACCAGGTGTCCCATTTAAGGTTAGGTATAGGTATACTACACCTAAGTAAGAGGTGATTACACCAACTTACCCCAGCTGAGTGATCAGCCAGTTGTGTCAGATTGTTAGGCCAAGCCTGGGGTGGCATAATACATGCTTCAGCCCCTGGCAGGCCTTGGATACACCAATGCCCTGGGTACCTAGTGTACACTGGTACAGGGGCTGACAGGGTGATCCAACCAATTGGGTATGTACCTAGGGTACATGGAGTCCATTTTACAGAGAGAGCAGATAGCCTGAGAGCCTGAATGGCAGGATCTCAGGCCAACTAAGTCGAAAAACCAGCTAGACACTAGGCAAAAATTTGGGGGTAACCATAGTCAGATATCCACCTTCCTACAAAATACATATATATTTTGAATATATATCTGTGTGGTGTCCTTTCATTGGTATAAAAAGGGGGTTACGTTTGGTAAAACAGCTGGCTTAACACGCTTCACGAGTTTAGCCTCAAAGACTGCTTAGCCTACGCTACCACTAGGGCAGCTAGTCCGAAAAGGTTGACTTACAACCACACCATAAGGGTTGCTTGGCATGGTACAAGGTGATCACTTTAACTAGTGAGCATCATATACCAGGCCAACTTCTCACATTGGTGAGCAGCGGTTGGATTTGAGCTTGCTGTGTTTTACCATTGTAATCTCTTGGTTACCAATTGAAAGATCACATAGGTACCTGTAGGTACATATAAAACAAGATTAGATATACATAAGTTCTACTGAACTTAGTTGTTGTAGAGCAAAGGGAGTAGCACACCCTGACTACAACTACTAGATAGGTTTAGTAGGTAAACACAAGTGTAGGTAGATTGCAACACATCCACCCACACTTAAGAGCAATGGCCGGGGCAGAGGGGTCCACTGTACCCATCTCTGTTGAGAGTGACCCCCAGAGGGCAACATCCAGCTTTGCTACCCTTAATCAGAATGAGCTCAGGCATTTGGCAACTCTTAGAGGCCTTAAACAGCCCAAGAACCCAAACTCTGCTGAGCTCAGAGAGCTCTTACAGAATGATGAGAATCAGAGAGCACTCAAGAAAGCTTCCCAGTTAGCCCCCTTAGGGTCAGGAACAGGAGGCCCCCCTTCTGAAGATACTACAGAGGTACCCAGTTCCAATAGCCATCCCTTAGATGAGAACCATACTACAGGGGAGGAAAGTGGTGAGGATACAGAAAGTAGTGATGATGAAGGGAGAACTAGCCCAGTGCCAAGTATTATACTTGGCCCAGCTAAACTAAGGCTATTGGGGACTGACAATGGGTTCACCCCATTGGATCTCCCCAGTGGACTTAACACAGGGCTTGGGAGGCAAAGGAATCGCTCAGGTGACTCCAATGCTTCTCATGGCTCTAGAGGCTCTCAAGGTCACTCCAGGAAAAGGATGACCACCCCTCAGAGGAGGGAACATGAGGCCAGAATGCAGGAAGCCCAGCTGAGGATCAGGAAGCAGGAGCTAGAAGTAGCCCTGATGGAAGAAAAACTGAACAAGGCTAGGCAACCTAGAGAGAGTGGGTCTATACCCACTGGTGGCAGCATTGTCCCTAAGGACAAAGATAGGGTCTTTGACAATAGGAACCTGTCTAAGGTTGTGCCCCCCTACAAAAGTGGGGATGACATCCACAAATGGATAACTGCTCTTGAGAGAGCCTGCAAAGTACAGCAGGTTCCTGAAGACCAGTGGGCAGCAATCCTCTGGCTCTCCTTTGAAGGAAGAGGCAGAGACAGACTCCTCACTGTTAGAGAAGAGGATGTCAGAAACTACAGAGTCCTGAAGAGTGTTCTGGTAGATGGGTTAGGCTTAACCACTGAACAGTACAGGTTAATGTTCAGAGACACCCAAAAGACACAGACTCAGGACTGGTCTGAATATGTTGAATGTGCCACTAAGGCTTTGGAGGGTTGGTTGCTGGGAAGTAAGGTATCTGATTTTACAGGATTGTATAATTTGATGATGAGAGAACAGATTTTAAATAACTGTCAAAACCAGCAACTGCATCAACACTTGGTTGACTCTGATCTGACCTCTCCCCAAGAATTGGGAAAGAAGGCAGACAAATGGGTCAGAACCAGGGTTAAGCAAAAGAACCAGAACCAGGGCCAAGGGGGTGATCAGAAGAAAACAGACCAAAAGGGTGGAGATCAGAAACCTAAAGACCAGAAGTCTTCAACAGGGCCCCAAACTACTGCTAAGGAGGGTGGGTCCCAACAGTCCAAGAAGAAGAAAGAAGGTCAGAAGAAACCCTGGTGCAATCATTGTAAAAATACAACTCACTGGACTAGTGATTGCAAAAAGGGTGGAGCCCCCAACACTGTTGCCCCTAAGGCACCTGCTCCCAGTACTACTGTTAGCAGTGTTGGGCCCCAGACAAAGGGTGTAGTGGGAATCACTATGGGAACTGAAGGAGATTCTGACTTAGACAGAACCCTTACACAGGCAGTCTTGATCTGTGATGGGGACATTGATTTGTCCCTGACTGTGAGCCCCAGTAACCTGGGCAAGTACAGACAGACTCCTTTAATTAATGACAAAGTGGCTCAAGCCTACAGGGACACATGTGCCAGTGTCACTATGGTGACACCAGGCTTTGTGGACCCTGGACAGTACATACCAGGTGAGAACTACCTGGTGACCAATGCCAGCAATGCCACTACTTCACATAGTGTGGCAGTTGTTAACTTCTCATGGGGAGGGGTAACTGGCCTCAAAAGGGTTGTGGTTAGTGCAGACCTCCCAGTAGAATGTTTGTTGGGCAATGACCTAGAGAGTTCTCTATGGTCAGAAGTGGAGTACAGGACTCATGCAGAGATGTTAGGTATATCATCACATGTCCTTGCTGTGACCAGGTCACAGGCCAAAAAGTGCCTCACTGAACCTCAGGTCTTGGATCCTGGAACAATGGACCAAGCACCTACCAAGAAGAAGAACAGGAGGGTCAAGGCTGTGCCTTCCCCCCTGCCTCAGAGTGATGATCAGCCTTCCCAGGAAGCTGATCTAGAGGACCCTGAAGGAACTGTCCCTGAAGAGCTTGAACCTGATCAGGTTGAGTTTCTGGGGACAGGGGGACCTTCAAGGGCTGACTTGAGGCAGGCTCAGTTATCCTGTCCCTCTCTTGAACCCCTCAGACAGCTGGCTGCTGCTGAGGCTGCTGGGAATGCTCAAGGTACCCATAAAGTGTATTGGGATGAAGGGCTCCTTTATTCAGAGGCTAGAGACCCCAAGCCTGGTGCAACCAGGAGGTTGGTCATACCTCTGCAATTAAGGGGCTTCCTTCTTACCTTGGCCCATGACATTCCTTTAGCAGGACACTTAGGCCAGAACAAGACCTGGGACAGGCTTGTCCCTCACTTTCACTGGCCTCATATGAATGAAGATACAAAGGAGTTTTGTCGCTCCTGTGTCACCTGCCAAGCCAGTGGCAAATCAGGTGGCACAACAAAGGCCCCCCTAATACCACTACCTGTGGTGGGGGTCCCCTTTGAAAGAGTGGGAATAGACATAGTGGGTCCCATGGATCCTCCCACTGCATCTGGGCACAGATTTATACTGGTGGTAGTGGATCATGCCACCAGGTATCCAGAGGCAATTCCCCTTAGGACCACTACAGCACCTGTTGTGGCCAGGGCCCTGCTGGGAGTATTCTCCAGAGTGGGGTTTCCTAAGGAGGTAGTATCTGACAGAGGTACCAACTTTATGTCAGGATACTTGACAGCTATGTGGAAGGAATGTGGTGTCAACTACAAGTTCACCACCCCTTATCACCCACAATGCAATGGGCTTGTTGAGAGATTCAACAAGACCCTAAAGGGTATGATCAAAGGATTACCTGAAAAGCTCAGGCGAAGATGGGACATCCTTCTACCCTGCCTTCTGTTTGCTTACAGAGAGGTCCCACAAAAAGGAGTTGGCTACAGCCCCTTTGAATTGTTGTTTGGGCACCCTGTGAGAGGCCCACTGTGTTTGGTGAAGGAAGGATGGGAGTTACCTCTCAAAAAGCCTAAGCTAGACATAGTGGACTATGTACTTGGTCTCCGCTCCAGGATGGCTGAGTATATGGAGAAGGCATCCAAAAACCTTGAGGCAAGCCAGGCCTTACAGAAAGCTTGGCATGACCAAAAGGCTGTCTTGGTTGAGTTTCAGCCAGGACAGAAGGTATGGGTGTTGGAGCCAGTGGCCCCAGCAGCACTCCAAGACAAATGGTCTGGACCCCATACAATCCTGGAAAAGAAGGGAGAGGTCACCTACTTGGTGGACCTAGGAACTCCCAGGAGTCCCCACAGGGTACTCCATGTTAACAGGCTTAAAGCATATGTTATGGAAGGAGAGCCTTCATAACCGGGCCATGAGGACGCGCAGCGGTAACGCGCAGCGGGAGCGCCTGATGAGCGCCGGAGGAGCGCCAGAGGAAAGCCCGTTTGCGCCCGTTCGCGCACGATCGAGCCTCGGGCCCGGATGTTCTGGATGTTCTGGGCAGGTAAGAGTATATTCTCGTACCGAGCTGCTAGTGTATAAGGGAACGACCTCCCCCCGATGTTTACATTCGTTAGACTTGACGAAAGGCCACCATGCATGTAATCGGTGTCCTTTCTTCACGTCGGAAAAGGTACCCGACGAAAACCTACCGTCGGGAAACCTGAGGATGGCTTTACTTAACTGCCGATCCCTGCCTGGACACAAGGAGGAAATCTCACTCCTAATTGCTTTCAGTGACCTTGATGTCCTGTTTCTGGTGGAGACCTGGCTGGGAGAACACTCTGCCCCAGATCTGGTCGAGGCACTACCCCTAGGATACAGAGTACAGCATAAAGACCGACCAGGAAGAATAGGGGGAGGGATCGCAATCATTTACAGGGAGAATATAAGTTGCCGTCTACAGAATACGAATATTCAGGGATGTGAGAGCACTCATTTTACTCTCCATCCCTCAGATGAGAGCTCACTAACAGGGCTTCTGATTTATCGACCTCCAGGCCCTCTTGGCTCATTTCAGGAAAGCCTGCTGGAGGCAGTGATAGGAGGGGTCTGTACGGCCACGAATTTCCTGCTATTGGGAGATTTTAACATCCATTTTAACAAGCCAGAGGATAGATCAGCGAGAGATCTGGAAAATGACCTAGAGAGTTATGACCTCTATTTGAGGGTGCGGAGCCCCACGCATAAGTCAGGTAACACCCTTGACCCCATTTTCACTAACGTTGAGACCATAAAGGTCTCGGAGCCTTATCGTGTCCCTTGGTCGGATCACTCGGTGATTCCTTTCCACTGGAAAATACCCAGAATGAATACTTCTACCTCCTCAGATAAAGTGTTAATAAGACCGTGGTCCAAACTCGATGTGGACAACTGGAAGGGACTATTAGAAGGCAGCAAGCCTCTGGATAACTCCAATGTGGAGGTGGCTGCTAATAACTTTAATCAATGGATTACCCAATCCTTGGACAAACTTATTCCTAAAAAACCCTCAACTATTAGGAAGGGAGAATTGAAACACCCATGGTTCACCTCAGAATTAAGGCTGCTAAAGCAAGAATGCAAAAGGGCAGAACGTCATTGGAGGAAGGATTTTAGTGCCGACAGGAAGTTCAGTTATAAAATCCTACTGAAGAAATATAAAAATGCTCTTATCGCTACTAAAACGGCCTTCTTTGCAAATAAGATTGAATCCGCCGCCAATGCACCCAGGGAAATGTTTAAGATCGTGAAGCTCCTTAATAAAATCCCGGATCCTCCTGTAATAGCAGGTGAGCTGAATGCTAGATGCGAGGACATGGCAAACTACTTCCAGACTAAAATAGATAAGATTCTGGAGACGATTCCGGTAGTGGACTCTACGGTATGCCACCCGGTCCCTCCTTGGGTGGAAATAAGTGAATGTCCAACACTCTCTGAGTTTGCCCCCCTTACGGAAGAGCTTCTTCCCTCTCTGATGGGGAGCATAAAAAGTGGACCACCACGAGATCCAGCTCCTATGAAAATTCTCAATCAGGCATTTCCTGCCATTAGTGAACCGGTAACCAAGATGGTTAACGCCTCTCTGGATTTGGCTACGGTTCCCAAGGTATGGAAAGTGGCCATGGTCAGATCTCTAATTAAAAAACCGAACCTCGACCCTGAAGACCTAGCGAATTATCGCCCGGTATCCTTGTTACCTGGGATGGGGAAGTTAATTGAGAAACTGACAAACATCCAACTGGCGGCATTTCTGGAGAAGCACAATCTCCTCCATCCATCCCAGACAGGATTCAGAAGGGGACAAGGCACTGAAACAGCATTGTTGAAGGTGGTGGAAGAGGCCAGAAGGATTTTGGACGCAGGTGGCAGCGCTGCCATTATCCTTCTGGACCTCAGCGCCGCCTTCGACACAGTTAACCACCATCTGCTGCTGACTCGACTCCGGAATCTTGGGATAACCGGAAAAGCCTGGAGGTGGCTTAGATCCTTTCTGGAGGATAGATACTTCCAGGTATTTGAGGGCAATAGCTGTTCCCGCCTGTTACCGTTACAGTGTGGGGTACCACAGGGTTCTTCCCTTAGCCCCACACTGTTCAACGTATACATGGCCCCGCTGGCAGAACTGGTTGCCCCGTTTGGCATCCAGCTAATAAGTTATGCTGACGACACCCAGCTGGTGTTTTCTCTGCAACAAATAGAGTCCCCGCCGAACAACCTGGCAAATTGTCTGGAGACGGTGGTAAATTGGATGAATCTGTCTCAACTGAGACTCAATGGAGGAAAAACGGAGCTGATGCTCTTAGGCAGACAGGATATTCCCGACCATCTCGCCTGGCCTACCAGTATGGGTGCTATACCATCTCCTAAGACAGAAATAAAGAGCCTAGGCTTTTGGCTTGATAATGGTTTATCTTTTGAGAGTCAAGCCAGAAAGACATCTGCAGTCTGTCATGGGATACTGAAATCCCTCCGTAAAATCTTGCCCCAACTTCCAGAAACAGCAAGGAAGACCGTAGTCCAGGCGCTGGTCTTGTCGCGAATCGATTACGGGAATGCTATATATCTAGGGGCCCCAACTTCCACTTTTAAAACCTTGCAAGTGGCCCAAAACTATGCTGCTAGGATCTTAACGGGCACCAATAGATATATGTCGGCAAAGCCAGCCTTGAGATCGCTTCATTGGCTCCCGGTGAAGGAGCGAGTGCGATTTAAATCGCTCTGCATCACACATAAGATCCTACATAGAGAAGGTCCTTCCATATTGGAAAACATGATACATCCTTATAGGCCCCAACGTAAGCTTAGATCGAGCGAACTTAATCTGGCAATTATCCCGAGGATAAAACGAGCCCGCTCAGGCGGCCGACTCTTCTCTCTGCAAGCAGCAAAAGAGTGGAATTCCCTCCCGGATTATTTAAGACTGGAACATACCTTCCTTAAGTTTAGGAAGCAACTTAAAACGTTTCTATTCCCCAGAATTTAATGCAGCATAACAATGTGATGCGAATCCACCCTAGGCCCACTCTGTACCAAAAGCGCTGGGATGCTTACGGGTAGCCATGCGCTATACAAGTGATTTTACAATACAATACAATACAATATGTTGACAGGGCAGACATGGGCTTGCTCATGGCTACAGATGAGGGACAGGAGGAAGAGAGTGACCCTCTCCCAGACCTGTTGTCTCAGAACCCTGAAGATGGCTCAGTTGAAGGAGTGACCCTTGGAGGCAACCTCACTGCCCATCAGCAGACTGAATGTAGACAGGTTCTACAATCATTTTCACATATGTTTTCCTTGATACCTAGTCAAACTGACTGGTGTACCCATGTTGTGGACACTGGTGACAGTCTGCCTGTAAAGAACAAACTTTATAGACAACCTGACCACGTCAGGGACTGTATAAAGGCTGAGGTACATAAAATGCTGGAATTAGGTGTCATTGAACCCTCAGAGAGCCCCTGGGCTAGCCCAGTGGTTCTGGTCCCCAAACCTCACACCAAAGATGGCAAGAGAGAGATGAGGTTCTGTGTGGATTACAGAGGACTCAATGCTGTCACCAGGACAGATGCACACCCTATTCCAAGGGCAGATGAGCTCATAGACAAACTAGCTTCTGCAAAGTTTTTGAGCACATTTGACTTAACAGCTGGCTATTGGCAAATCAGATTAGCTGAGGAGTCTAAGGCCAAAACAGCATTCTCAACCCCAGGTGGGCATTATCAGTTTGTGGTGATGCCCTTTGGTCTGAAGAATGCACCTGCCACCTTCCAAAGGCTGGTGAACCAAGTCCTTACTGGGTTGGATGACTTTTGTGCAGCATATCTTGATGACATTGCTGTCTTTAGCTCCACCTGGGAGGATCACCTGATCCACCTGAAGAAGGCTCTTGAGGCCCTGCAGAGGGCAGGCCTCACTATCAAGGCTACTAAGTGCCAGATAGGGCAGAGTAAGGTTGTGTATTTGGGCCACCTTGTAGGTGGGGGCCAAGTTCAACCACTGGAGAGTAAGATACAGTCCATCAAGGATTGGTCCCCTCCAACCACCCAGACTCAAGTTCGAGCTTTCTTGGGCTTGACTGGGTATTACAGGAAGTTTGTTAAGAACTATGGGTCCATTGTGACTCCTCTTAATGATCTGACATCCAAGAAGATGCCCAAAAAGGTTCAGTGGACAGTAAGCTGTCAAAAGGCATTTGATGACCTGAAGGAGGCCATGTGCTCTGCACCTATCCTGAAAAGTCCTGACTACTCCAAAGAGTTTATTGTCCAAACAGATGCTTCTGAGTTGGGTGTGGGAGCTGTGCTGTCACAACTTAATGTAGATGGTCAAGACCAACCCATTGCTTTTATTAGCAGAAGGTTGACCCCCAGAGAGAAGAATTGGTCAGCTATTGAGAGGGAGGCCTTTGCTGTGGTGTGGGCCCTGAAGAAGCTGAGGCCATACTTGTTTGGCACTCACTTCAAGATTCAGACCGACCATAAGCCCCTCTTGTGGCTAAATCAGATGAAGGGTGAAAACCCCAAACTGCTTAGGTGGTCCATTTCCCTACAGGGGATGGACTTTACAGTGGAGCACCGGCCAGGTACTGACCATGGGAATGCAGATGGTCTCTCCAGGTACTTCCACTTAGGACATGAAGACGAGACTGGTCAAGGCTAGTTTAATGTCCCAGCGTTTGGGGGGGGGTTGTGTAGGAGAGTAGGGTCTGCTATCCTATGGTCACCCCACATTTTTGCTTTTTGCTTCACTGGTTTTTGACATATTGAGGCTGTGGGCCTGCCAATCAGACCCCCAGCCTGCTGTTCTCTCTACTAAATTACAACTATGCACCCTAGGTGCATAACCAATTGGAAGTGGATCACCCTGTCAGCCCCTGTACCAGTGTACACTAGGTACCCAGGGCATTGGTGTACCCAAGGCCTGCCAAGGGCTGCAGCATGTATTATGCCACCCCAGGCTTGGCCTAACAATCTGACACAACTGGCTGATCACTCAGCTGGGGTAAGTTGGTGTAATCACCTCTTACTTAGGTGTAGTATACCTATACCTAACCTTAAATGGGACACCTGGTAACCTATAAGTCACTCCTATGGCAGGCCTTAACAATCCTGAAGGCAGAGTGCTTGGTTCCATGTGAGATGGTGCTCTGGCATGAGCTGAGCCTGTCTGCAGTGGTCGGAACAACTTCCTTCTACTGTTTCCAGATATCGTC
Organism: Triturus cristatus; assembly: GCF_964204655.1. Lineage (NCBI taxonomy): Eukaryota > Metazoa > Chordata > Amphibia > Caudata > Salamandridae > Triturus > Triturus cristatus. Next base: position 88,365 of record NW_028187658.1, on the reverse strand, counting down.
ATACCATATACTCTTAAGTGCATTATGAACCTCGCGGTTAAATGCTATCTTTGGTTTGGCTTTATCAAAACATGTCGAGTAAGGTGTCATACGAATTGGAATACTAACCCCTCGCCAATTCTGGCGACGGGGTTAGCATTCCACCCTTCTAGAGGGACACGACATGTACAGTACCTGAAACCCGGGTAAAATCAGACATAGCCTCAGCTCCACAAAATGGATGCTGCCACCACAGACACAAGTCTGCCCTCCTGCTGCTGGGAGTCCTTCCAGCTTGGGAGGTGTGGACAAAGGGTTTCCTGCCAGGGGAGGTGCGTGCACCACCCCAGACAGGATTTTGTGTATTGGTCAGGTAGGGCTTGAAAGAAACCAGACATGCCTGTGGCTCACAAGGAGCCTCGGTGCATATGCCAGTTCAAACCGGTCCTGGGGCACACCAGTCCCGGGCCTGGGGCGAGCTGGACAAAGGATTGGGGGTGTAACCACCCCCCTTCCTGGTCCCACCCTTAGGGAGGGACCTAGCAGGTAGTCCGGCCCCTAGAATCCGCTTAAAGGTAGGAGCTGTGTCCTAAGACTTCAGACATCCTGGAATCAACTTGAAACTAAGAAGAAGACGGGAACTTCGACATTCTGCTGCACAGAAGACTGAAGAAAATCTCCCCTGTGGTCAGGGAGTGACCACCTTGCTAACGCAAGCACCATCCAGCGAATCACCGTCTGCTTTGCCGCCGCCTCCCGCCGGAGCCCGAGCCCAGAGACTGACAAGACCTGGACCTCCAGACCTCTCACCACCCGATCCACAGTCCCTGAAAAGAGGAGACCCGTGGAGGCACCGAGACACGTGGAGCCAGCCATCTTGGAACGACTACGACAAGCTGACAAGTGCAACAACCGAGGCTCCCTCCAAGTTGTGCTTTGGGTCCTGAGAAGCCCAACCCTCGAGCAGCATCTGCACCAAAGGTGAGCCCTCCAGCATCTCCACGATCTGCGTGGGGCCCTTCTGCATTTTGCCACTCGACGCGCCTAACCGGTTGCTGGCCCGCTGGCTAGTGGCCATCTTGGTGACGAAATCTACGACAAACACCGCTGGTCTGGTTGCGCCAGACTGGCCCTTGCTCCCCTCCAAAGGAGCAATCCCTCTGACCTTGCTGGTCAGAACCAACAGCTGATTTCCGAATCCTCCTACAATTGCTTTTGCCAAGGCTTGTTTGCTTCGATCAAGTCGCCGACACCGCCGACAGCGAGAGCCTGCGTGGGACAGCTCGTGAGCCGACTCCTGGACGTCGTCGACCTTCAGGGACCACGTGGCTGCGGAGACAAGCTACCCCTCATCACCTGTTTGCACCCAACATCGCCTGGTACCCACCTGGTGCCACGCTGGTCACTGGCTAGTGACTGTGAACACTGTCCCCTCTGCTTACAGGTCTTCAACATCTCCGATCCACTCTTGGATCCACTGCATCTCTCCCGGACCGACCGCCTGCAGCATCTTTGTCTTCAAGCTCCACGGAACAGATAGAAGCAACCCGACGCACTTCGAGGCCTATGCACCCGCTTCCTGTGGGTGAGGTAAAGCTGGCACACCTGTGCCCCAGTGTAGTATTACATCTCTAGTGCCTGTGTTCCAAATCTTGAGTTCCTAGTCCATCCGGAAGATCCTCTTTGCAGTAACTTTGTACTTTTTACGCACCCATTGAAACCTATGGGAGCACGCGTGTGACTATTTGCTCTGCACACGCCACCCGTGGACCTCCTGGTCACTAACTGACGTTAGCTCCTTGTAGGCCCAGCGATTCTAGAGGCCCTAGGCCTTTTCCCTTTTCTGTTCGTGGTACTTATACCACTATTTTAGTATATGGTTTGAGTGGCCACCAGGGCCTATCCATATAACGTGCAACTTCTGTGTATTCTGTGATAATCTTGTTTGACGATTTGTGCTCCTGTGCTCATAAAGAGACTAGGGGTTACTTTGAGAAATAAATACATATATATTTTGAATATATATCTGTGTGGTGTCCTTTCATTGGTATAAAAAGGGGGTTACGTTTGGTAAAACAGCTGGCTTAACACGCTTCACGAGTTTAGCCTCAAAGACTGCTTAGCCTACGCTACCACTAGGGCAGCTAGTCCGAAAAGGTTGACTTACAACTACACCATAAGGGTTGCTTGGCATGGTACAAGGTGATCACTTTAACTAGTGAGCATCATATACCAGGCCAACTTCTCACACTCGCGGTTAAATGCTATCTTTGGTTTGGCTTTATCAAAACATGTCGAGTAAGGTGTCATACGAATTGGAATACTAACCCCTCGCCAATTCTGGCGACGGGGTTAGCATTCCACCCTTCTAGAGGGACACGACATGTACAGTGCCTGAAACCCGGGTAAAATCAGACATAGCCTCAGCTCCACAAAATGGATGCTGCCACCACAGACACAAGTCTGCCCTCCTGCTGCTGGGAGTCCTTCCAGCTTGGGAGGTGTGGACAAAGGGTTTCCTGCCAGGGGAGGTGCGTGCACCACCCCAGACAGGATTTTGTGTATTGGTCAGGTAGGGCTTGAAAGAAACCAGACATGCCTGTGGCTCACAAGGAGCCTCGGTGCATATGCCAGTTCAAACCGGTCCTGGGGCACACCAGTCCCGGGCCTGGGGCGAGCTGGACAAAGGATTGGGGGTGTAACCACCCCCCTTCCTGGTCCCACCCTTAGGGAGGGACCTAGCAGGTAGTCCGGCCCCTAGAATCCGCTTAAAGGTAGGAGCTGTGTCCTAAGACTTCAGACATCCTGGAATCAACTTGAAACTAAGAAGAAGACGGGAACTTCGACATTCTGCTGCACAGAAGACTGAAGAAAATCTCCCCTGTGGTCAGGGAGTGACCACCTTGCTAACGCAAGCACCATCCAGCGAATCACCGTCTGCTTTGCCGCCGCCTCCCGCCGGAGCCCGAGCCCAGAGACTGACAAGACCTGGACCTCCAGACCTCTCACCGCCCGATCCACAGTCCCTGAAAAGAGGAGACCCGTGGAGGCACCGAGACACGTGGAGCCAGCCATCTTGGAACGACTACGACAAGCTGACAAGTGCAACAACCGAGGCTCCCTCCAAGTTGTGCTTTGGGATCTGAGAAGTCCAACCCCCGAGCAGCATCTGCACCAAAGGTGAGCCCTCCAGCATCTCCACGATCTGCGTGGGGCCCTTCTGCATTTTGCCACTCGATGCGCCTAACCGGTTGCTGGCCCGCTGGCTAGTGGCCATCTTGGCGACGAACTCTACGAAATACACTGCTGGTCTGGTTGCTCCAGACTGGCCCTTGCTCCCCTCCAAAGGAGCAATCCCTCTGACCTTGCTGGTCAGAACTAACAGCTGATTTCCGAATCCTCCTACAATTGCTTTTGCCAAGGCTTGTTTGCTTCGATCAAGTCGCCGACACCGCCGACAGTGAGAGCCTGCGTGGGACAGCTCGTGAGCCGACTCCTGGACGTCGTCGACCTTCAGGGACCACGTGGCTGCGGAGACAAGCTACCCCTCATCACCTGTTTGCACCCGACATCGCCTGGTACCCACCTGGTGCCACGCTGGTCACTGGCTAGTGACTGTGAACACTGTCCCCTCTGCTTACAGGTCTTCAACATCTCCGATCCACTCTTGGATCCACTGCATCTCTCCCGGACCGACCGCCTGCAGCATCTTTGTCTTCAAGCTCCACGGAACAGATAGAAGAAACCCGACGCACTTCGAGGCCTATGCACCCGCTTCCTGTGGGTGAGGTAAAGCTGGCACACCTGTGCCCAAGTGTAGTATTACATCTCTAGTGCCTGTGTTCCAAATCTTGAGTTCCTAGTCCATCCGGAAGATCCTCTTTGCAGTAACTTTGTACTTTTTACGCACCCATTGAAACCTATGGGAGCACGCGTGTGACTATTTGCTCTGCACACGCCACCCGTGGACCTCCTGGTCACTAACTGACGTTAGCTCCTTGTAGGCCCAGCGATTCTAGAGGCCCTAGGCCTTTTCCCTTTTCTGTTCGTGGTACTTATACCACTATTTTAGAATATGGTTTGAGTGGCCACCAGGGCCTATCCATATAACGTGCAACTTCTGTGTATTCTGTGATAATCTTGTTTGACGATTTGTGCTCCTGTGCTCATAAAGAGACTAGGGGTTACTTTGAGAAATAAATACATATATATTTTGAATATATATCTGTGTGGTGTCCTTTCATTGGTATAAAAGGGGGTTACATTTGGTAAAACAGCTGGCTTAACACGCTTCACGAGTTTAGCCTCAAAGACTGCTTAGCCTACGCTACCACTAGGGCAGCTAGTCCGAAAAGGTTGACTTACAACCACACCATAAGGGTTGCTTGGCATGGTACAAGGTGATCACTTTAACTAGTGAGCATCATATACCAGGCCAACTTCTCACAGTGTGGTATTGTGTGGGTATGGTATGGTGTTGTGTGTGGTGTTGTGTGTGTGGTGTTGTGTGTGGTGTTATGTGTGGGTGTGGTGTTGTGTGGGTGTGGTGTTGTGTGTGGGTGTGGTGTTGTGTGTGTGTGGTGTTGTGTGTGGTGTTGTGTGAGGGTGTGGAGTTGTGTGGGTGGGGTGTGTGTGGGTGGGGTGTTGTGTGTGTGGTGTTGTGTGTGGGGTGTTGTGTGTGGGTGTGGTGTTGTATGGGTATGGTGTTGTGTGTGGGTGTGGTATTTTGTGTGGGTGTGGTGTTGTGTGGGTGTGGTGTTGTGTGGGTGTGGTATGTGGGTGTGGTGTTGTGTGGGTGTGGTGTTGTGTGTGGTGTTGTGTGTGGGTGTGGTGTTGTGTGGGTGTGGTGTTGTGTGTGGGTATAGTGTTGTGTGTGGGTGTGGTGTTGTGTGTAGGTGTGGTGTGTGTGGGTGTGGTGTTGTATGGGTGTGGTGTTGTGTGGGTGTGATATTGTGTGTGTGGTGTTGTGTGTGTTGTGTGTGTGTGTGTGGTGTGTGTGTGTGGTGTGTGTGGGTGTGGTGTTGTGTGGGTGTGGTATTGTGTGTGTGTGTAGTGTTGTGTGTGGGTGTGGTGTTGTGTGTGTGGTGTTTGTGTGTGGTGTGGTGTTGTGTGTGTGTAGTGTTGTGTGGGTGTGGTGTTGTGTGTGTGGTGTGTGTGTGGTGTTGTGTGTGGGTGTGGTATTGTGTGGGTGTGGTGTTGTGTGGGTGTGGTGTTGTGTGTGGGTGTGGTGTTGTATGTGAGAGTGGTGTTGTGTGTGGGTGTGGTGTTGTGTGTGGGTGTGGTGTTGTGTGTGGTGTTGTATGTGGTGTTGTGTGGGTGTGGTGTTGTGTGGTGTTGGACAGGCCACACGAAGGGCTTGCTCCCTCCCCGCACGACAGGGCCCGAGCTCCGGCCCACCAGGCATAACCCACGAAAAGCACCCGTACCCCGTCTCCCGACGGATCTTCTGCCCTCGGACCTCTACTCATCACGGGGCCCAGCCCCACCGGCTTCCCCGGCCGGTTCAAGCCGCCATCTTGGGCCCTGCACCACGAGGCCGCGTGGCCTCGCCCCGACCCTAACCCCGGGCCTGACCGGCCCCGACATCCCGGCACCACCATCCACCCAGGAGGTGAGCGGACCACTTGGCAGGTCAATGGGAGGACGAAGTGTCAAGAGCTCTTCCCCCGCCAGGTGCCGATCGCCCCCAGCTCCCCCAGGCGCTGGCTCCACCCCCCTGGTGGGTGTCTGGACACCTTCATCCCGGGCCCTCCGACCTCCAAGTGCGAGGGTCCGGACATCAAAGAGCGCCTGCCCTATAACTGGGGCAACTCCGGAGCAGGAAGGCAGTTGTATCCTGGAGTCGAGAGACACCGAGAGAACTCAGCCTTGACGGACTACTGGCGCTGCCGTAGCCCGCTCTTGTGAACCATCGTCCTGCCTGCTGGCGCTGCCGCGGCCTTCTACAACATCCATCCTCGTCGGGACCTGCTGGCGCTGCCGCGGCCCGTTGTAACGACCATCCTCACCGGGACCTGCTGGCGCTGCCGCGGACCGTACATCGACCATCTTTCCGGGACCTGCTGGCGCTGCCGCGGCCCGTTGTAACGACCAACCTCACCGGGACCTGCTGGCGCTGCCGCGGACCGTACATCGACCATCGTTCCGGGACCCGCTGGCGCTGCCGCGGCCCGCACCAACTAAGCTCGAGGATTGTGAGCTAATCATCATCTCATCCAAACTACCTGACTGGTAGACAGACTGTCCCGCTACCCCTTACCCTGCTTTGAGAGACTTGAATCGAGGGGACCCCTGAGTCCAGACCTCCTTGTACCATTCAACCGTACCTTAAGAAGTGCTTATAAAGAACACTGAACCTTATCCGTGTGTGGTATCTGTCTGTGGGGGGGGAAGTTACTTATCTGTACGATCGCTGGAGACGGCTCTCCCCGGAGACCTCTCCTCCTGACCCCGGCCGACCCTCCCGGTCCGTCTATCCTTTCTAACATTGGTGGCCAGCGGCGCGATCCGAATCAACGCGTAATCGTACAGAGAGTAGCTCACCCCACGACAACAACACGATGTCAGCCAAAGATAGCAACTCCACCGAGAAATTCCAAATGGAGAAATTAGAAGAATACAACCACCGCGAACTGAGACAATTCTGCATAGAACTTGGCATTGCTACCACCGGCCTGAGTACCAAAGAGGATCTAAAGCACGCCCTAGAGTCGTGGGCAGAAACTGGGGTCGCCGGACCCTCCGACCAAAGCAGCATCACACCAGAGGGGAACGCCACGGCTCCCGAGGAGCGGGGAACGGGCCTCTCGCAGGAGGAGATCCGAGAAAGAGAAAGAACCAGATTGCACGAGTTGGAAATGGCACGACTCAAGATGGATGGGGAACTCAAGTTAGCTGAACAGAAACTCAACCTCGAGCACATGCGGCTCCGAGATGAACGAGAAGAGAAGCAGAGACAGAGAGAGCTGGAGGAGAAAAAAATAACGCTCGAGCACGAGCGCAAACTGGCGGAAATAGAACTCCGGAAACAGAATAAAGAACTGGGGGTGCCTGAGCGACCACACACCCCGGGGCCAATCGAGAAAAAAGTCCACATCCCCAAGGATGTTGTCCGCGAGTATGTCCGAGAAGACGACATACAACAGTGGTTTAAAGCCTACGAGATCGCCATGACCTCCCACCGGATCGACCGGAGTGATTGGGGAGCCGGACTCTGGGGGAGGTTGTAGGAAGGTGGATATCTGACTATGGTTACCCCCAAATTTTTGCCTAGTGTCTAGCTGGTTTTTCGACTTAGTTGGCCTGAGATCCTGCCATTCAGGCTCTCAGGCTATCTGCTCTCTCTGTAAAATGGACTCCATGTACCCTAGGTACATACCCAATTGGTTGGATCACCCTGTCAGCCCCTGTACCAGTGTACACTAGGTACCCAGGGCATTGGTGTACCCAAGGCCTGCCAAGGGCTGCAGCATGTATTATGCCACCCCAGGCTTGGCCTAACAATTTGACACAACTGGCTGATCACTCAGCTGGGGTAAGTTGGTGTAATCACCTCTTACTTAGGTGTAGTATACCTATACCTAACCTTAAATGGGACACCTGGTAACCTATAAGTCACTCCTATGGCAGGCCTTAACAATCCTGAAGGCAGAGTGCTTGGTTCCATGTGAGATGGTGCTCTGGCATGAGCTGAGCCTGTCTGCAGTGGTCGGAACAACTTCCTTCTACTGTTTCCAGATATCGTCATACCATATACTCTTAAGTGCATTATGAACCTCGCGGTTAAATGCTATCTTTGGTTTGGCTTTATCAAAACATGTCGAGTAAGGTGTCATACGAATTGGAATACTAACCCCTCGCCAATTCTGGCGACGGGGTTAGCATTCCACCCTTCTAGAGGGACACGACATGTACAGTACCTGAAACCCGGGTAAAATCAGACATAGCCTCAGCTCCACAAAATGGATGCTGCCACCACAGACACAAGTCTGCCCTCCTGCTGCTGGGAGTCCTTCCAGCTTGGGAGGTGTGGACAAAGGGTTTCCTGCCAGGGGAGGTGCGTGCACCACCCCAGACAGGATTTTGTGTATTGGTCAGGTAGGGCTTGAAAGAAACCAGACATGCCTGTGGCTCACAAGGAGCCTCGGGGCATATGCCAGTTCAAACCGGTCCTGGGGCACACCAGTCCCGGGCCTGGGGCGAGCTGGACAAAGGATTGGGGGTGTAACCACCCCCCTTCCTGGTCCCACCCATAGGGAGGGACCTAGCAGGTAGTCCGGCCCCTAGAATCCGAATAAAGGTAGGAGCTGTGTCCTAAGACTTCAGACATCCTGGAATCAACTTGAAACTAAGAAGAAGACGGGAACTTCGACATTCTGCTGCACAGAAGACTGAAGAAAATCTCCCCTGTGGTCAGGGAGTGACCACCTTGCTAACGCAAGCACCATCCAGCGAATCACCGTCTGCTTTGCCGCCGCCTCCCGCCGGAGCCCGAGCCCAGAGACTGACAAGACCTGGACCTCCAGACCTCTCACCGCCCGATCCACAGTCCCTGAAAAGAGGAGACCCGTGGAGGCACCGAGATACGTGGAGCCAGCCATCTTGGAACGACTACGACAAGCTGACAAGTGCAACAACCGCGGCTCCCTCCAAGTTGTGCTTTGGGATCTGAGAAGCCCAACCCCCGAGCAGCATCTGCACCAAAGGTGAGCCCTCCAGCATCTCCACGATCTGCGTGGGGCCCTTCTGCATTTTGCCACTCGACGCGCCTAACCGGTTGCTGGCCCGCTGGCTAGTGGCCATCTTGGCGACGAACTCTACAAAATACACTGCTGGTCTGGTTGCTCCAGACTGGCCCTTGCTCCCCTCCAAAGGAGCAATCCCTCTGACCTTGCTGGTCAGAACCAACAGCTGATTTCCGAATCCTCCTACAATTGCTTTTGCCAAGGCTTGTTTGCTTCGATCAAGTCACCGACACCGCTGACAGCGAGAGCCTGCGTGGGACAGCTCGTGAGCCGACTCCTGGACGTCGTCGACCTTCAGGGACCCCGTGGCTGCGGAGACAAGCTACCCCTCATCACCTGTTTGCACCCGACATCGCCTGGTACCCACCTGGTGCCACGCTGGTCACTGGCTAGTGACTGTGAACACTGTCCCCTCTGCTTACAGGTCTTCAACATCTCCGATCCACTCTTGGATCCACTGCATCTCTCCCGGACCGACCGCCTGCAGCATCTTTGTCTTCAAGCTCCACGGAACAGATAGAAGAAACCCGACGCACTTCGAGGCCTATGCACCCGCTTCCTGTGGGTGAGGTAAAGCTGGCACACCTGTGCCCAAGTGTAGTATTACATCTCTAGTGCCTGTGTTCCAAATCTTAAGTTCCTAGTCAACCCGGAAGATCTCCTTTGCAGTAACTTTGTACTTTTTACGCACCCATTGAAACCTATGGGAGCACGCGTGTGACTATTTGCTCTGCACACGCCACCCGTGGACCTCCTGGTCACTAACTGACGTTAGCTCCTTGTAGGCCCAGCGATTCTAGAGGCCCTAGGCCTTTTCCCTTTTCTGTTCGTGGTACTTATACCACTATTTTAGTATATGGTTTGAGTGGCCACCAGGGCCTATCCATATAACGTGCAACTTCTGTGTATTCTGTGATAATCTTGTTTGACGATTTGTGCTCCTGTGCTCATAAAGAGACTAGGGGTTACTTTGAGAAATAAATACATATATATTTTGAATATATATCTGTGTGGTGTCCTTTCATTGGTATAAAAGGGGGTTACATTTGGTAAAACAGCTGGCTTAACACGCTTCACGAGTTTAGCCTCAAAGACTGCTTAGCCTACGCTACCACTAGGGCAGCTAGTCCGAAAAGGTTGACTTACAACCACACCATAAGGGTTGCTTGGCATGGTACAAGGTGATCACTTTAACTAGTGAGCATCATATACCAGGCCAACTTCTCACATTGGTGAGCAGCGGTTGGATTTGAGCTTGCTGTGTTTTACCATTGTAATCTCTTGGTTACCAATTGAAAGATCACATAGGTACCTGTAGGTACATATAAAACAAGATTAGATATACATAAGTTCTACTGAACTTAGTTGTTGTAGAGCAAAGGGAGTAGCACACCCTGACTACAACTACTAGATAGGTTTAGTAGGTAAACCCAAGTGTAGGTAGATTGCAACACATCCACCCACACTTAAGAGCAATGGCCGGGGCAGAGGGGTCCACTGTACCCATCTCTGTCGAGAGTGACCCCCAGAGGGCACCAACCAGCTTTGCTACCCTTAATCAGAATGAGCTCAGGCATTTGGCAACTCTTAGAGGCCTTAAACAGCCCAAGAACCCAAACTCTGCTGAGCTCAGAGAGCTCTTACAGAATGATGAGAATCAGAGAGCACTCAAGAAAGCTTCCCAGTTAGCCCCCTTAGGGACAGGAACAGGAGGCCCCCCTTCTGAAGATGCCACTGAAGTACCCCTTCCCAATAGTCACCCCTTAGATGGGATGCCTACCACAGAGGAAGAAAGTGATGGGGATACAGATGTGAGTGGGGATGAAGGGAGAACTAGCCCAGTGCCAAGTGTTATACTTGGCCCAGCTAAACTAAGGCTATTGGGGACTGACAGTGGGTTCACCCCATTGGATCTCCCCAGTGGACTTAACACAGGGCTTGGAAGGCAAAGGAATCGCTCAGGTGACTCCAATGCTTCCCATGGCTCTAGAGGCTCTCAAGGTCACTCCAGAAGGAGACTGACCACCCCTCAGAGGAGGGAACATGAGGCCAGAATGCAGGAAGCCCAGCTGAGGATCAGGAAGCAGGAGCTAGAAGTAGCCCTGATGGAAGAAAAACTGAGCAAGGCTAGGCAGCATAGAGAGAGTGGGTCTATACCCACTGGTGGCAGCAATGTCCCTAGGGACAAAGATAGGGTCTTTGACAATAGGAACCTGTCCAAGATTGTGCCCCCCTACAAAAGTGGGGATGACATCCACAAATGGATGACTGCTCTTGAGAGAGCCTGCAAAGTGCAGCAGGTTCCTGAAGACCAGTGGGCAGCAATCTTATGGCTCTCCTTTGAGGGGAGAGGCAGAGATAGACTCCTCACTGTTAGAGAAGAGGATGTCAGAAATTACAGAGTCCTGAAGAGTGTCCTAGTTGATGGGTTAGGCTTAACCACTGAACAGTACAGGTTAATGTTCAGAGACACCCAGAAGACACAGACTCAGGACTGGTCTGAATATGTGGAATGTGCCACTAAGGCTTTGGAGGGTTGGTTGCTGGGAAGTAAGGTGTCTGATTATACAGGATTGTACAATTTGATGATGAGAGAGCAGATTTTAAGTAATTGTCAAAACCAGCTTCTCCATCAACACCTGGTAGACTCAGATTTGACCTCTCCCCAAGAATTGGGAAAGAGGGCAGATAAATGGGTCAGGACCAGGATCAGGCCTAAAAACCAGGGTGGTGACCAAAAGAAAGATACCACCAAGCCTCAAGAGAAGGGTGGGGATAAAGAAAAAGAGAAACCTTCCTCAGGGCCCCAAAACTCCACACAGGGTGGTGGGTCCCAAGCTCCCTCCTCTACCACAGCTAAAAAGCCCTACTGCCATGAGTGTAAAACTCCTGGGCATTGGAAAACTGACAGCGGTTGCCCAAGGGCTAAAAACAAAACTGTTCCTCCAATTACTCCTGTCACACCACCTATTACTGTCAGCAGTAATCCCCCAGGTGGTGGGAGTGCCCCCAGAAATCTGGGTGGGTTTACTTGGGGAACACAGGGGGACCCTGGCTTAGCCAATTCCCCTACAGCAACCACTCTTGTCTGTGATGGTGGCATGGGGTTTGCCAACTTCACTGCCTGTCCCAACACTTTGGGTAGGTACAGACAGGAGCCCTACATCAATGGTACAAAAGCTGAGGCCTACAGAGACACTGGGGCTAGCATCACAATGGTGGCCCATTGGCTAGTTCCCTCTGAGCAGCTTTTGCCCGGTTTCTCCTACCAGGTGACTAACATTGATGGCAAACAGAACAGTCATCCCATGGCAGAGGTATGTCTCAGCTGGGGAGGGGTCACTGGCCCTAAAAGGGTAGCAGTGTCCCCAACCTTGCCTGTAGACTGCTTACTGGGGAATGACTTAGAACTCTCAGCTTGGGCTGGAGTTGAACAAGACACCCATTCTAAAATGGTAGGCCTTTCACAAAAGGGTAGGGGGGTTGTGCCATTCACAACCCCTGTCCAAATAGATTTCCTCCCTGAAAAGGTTGGAAGGGCAGTGGTAGCCACAGCCCAGGCACAGACAGACTTCCCTGTAGGGACTGGCAGAGCTGTGACAGTCACAGCTCAAACACAAACTGAGTGCCCCCCTGAAAAGGTTGGCAAGGCTGTAATGGTCTCAGCCTATACTCAGACTGACATAGGTGTAGTGAAGCCTGAAACAATGGATCACTCCACACAAACTGAGAGTAGTGGGGAGGAAGAAAAGTCTCCCTCTCCCCAGACATTAGGAAAAGGTCAGCCTCCTCAGGGATCTGACCTCACCCCTTGTGAAGGAACTGCCCCAGAGGTAGCCAGGCCTGGCCTGGCAGAGCCTCTGATGTCAGTGGCCCCTTCCAAGGTGGGATCCAGTCTGGTGCAGGTAGCCTGCCTCTCTCTACCCTGCCTCAGTCAGCCCAGGGCTGCAGAGGTCAGGGAGGCCAGTGGACCCCCAGAGGGCCCCTGTCCACAAGAACCCCCCCATCAAAAGAATGAGGATTGCCTGGCTAGTAGCCCTAGTCAGGTGATGGGTAAAAACATTCCTGAGGGATCTCCTTTACAGGTAGTTAGGGACCTCCCCCAGGGGGATTCTGTTGGGCACAGGCAAACATGGGACCTTAGGGCCCCAAACCTGACCTGTCCCTCCAGTAAGCCCACAAAAGGGACCCAGCCTCCAGCTTTAGGTAGCCAGAGGCTGACCCTGAGAGCACAGTGCAACTCAGTTAAAGAAAGAAAGGCATCCATGGTGGAGGATGATTGGAGGAAGCTGAGGCCTCACTTTGAGGACACTCACTTCAGTACTCCATCTCAACACCAGCCTTTTACTTTGCCAAGACACACCACAGGTAGAGATTCCCTATGGTGGAGACCCTCTGATACCCTTAGGGTGAGGGATTGCTTAGTGGACCATGAGACAGGGGGTAACCATGCCAGTGCTGGTTCCTCCTTATATGGCCACTTGGGCAATATAGGCTTACCTGGTCAAGGTCAGCCTTATCTCCCTTCGTTTGGGGGGGGGTTGTGTAGGAAGGTGGATATCTGACTATGGTTACCCCCAAATTTTTGCCTAGTGTCTAGCTGGTTTTTCGACTTAGTTGGCCTGAGATCCTGCCATTCAGGCTCTCAGGCTATCTGCTCTCTCTGTAAAATGGACTCCATGTACCCTAGGTACATACCCAATTGGTTGGATCACCCTGTCAGCCCCTGTACCAGTGTACACTAGGTACCCAGGGCATTGGTGTACCCAAGGCCTGCCAAGGGCTGCAGCATGTATTATGCCACCCCAGGCTTGGCCTAACAATTTGACACAACTGGCTGATCACTCAGCTGGGGTAAGTTGGTGTAATCACCTCTTACTTAGGTGTAGTATACCTATACCTAACCTTAAATGGGACACCTGGTAACCTATAAGTCACTCCTATGGCAGGCCTTAACAATCCTGAAGGCAGAGTGCTTGGTTCCATGTGAGATGGTGCTCTGGCATGAGCTGAGCCTGTCTGCAGTGGTCGGAACAACTTCCTTCTACTGTTTCCAGATATCGTCATACCATATACTCTTAAGTGCATTATGAACCTCGCGGTTAAATGCTATCTTTGGTTTGGCTTTATCAAAACATGTCGAGTAAGGTGTCATACGAATTGGAATACTAACCCCTCGCCAATTCTGGCGACGGGGTTAGCATTCCACCCTTCTAGAGGGACACGACATGTACAGTACCTGAAACCCGGGTAAAATCAGACATAGCCTCAGCTCCACAAAATGGATGCTGCCACCACAGACACAAGTCTGCCCTCCTGCTGCTGGGAGTCCTTCCAGCTTGGGAGGTGTGGACAAAGGGTTTCCTGCCAGGGGAGGTGCGTGCACCACCCCAGACAGGATTTTGTGTATTGGTCAGGTAGGGCTTGAAAGAAACCAGACATGCCTGTGGCTCACAAGGAGCCTCGGGGCATATGCCAGTTCAAACCGGTCCTGGGGCACACCAGTCCCGGGCCTGGGGCGAGCTGGACAAAGGATTGGGGGTGTAACCACCCCCCTTCCTGGTCCCACCCATAGGGAGGGACCTAGCAGGTAGTCCGGCCCCTAGAATCCGAATAAAGGTAGGAGCTGTGTCCTAAGACTTCAGACATCCTGGAATCAACTTGAAACTAAGAAGAAGACGGGAACTTCGACATTCTGCTGCACAGAAGACTGAAGAAAATCTCCCCTGTGGTCAGGGAGTGACCACCTTGCTAACGCAAGCACCATCCAGCGAATCACCGTCTGCTTTGCCGCCGCCTCCCGCCGGAGCCCGAGCCCAGAGACTGACAAGACCTGGACCTCCAGACCTCTCACCGCCCGATCCACAGTCCCTGAAAAGAGGAGACCCGTGGAGGCACCGAGATACGTGGAGCCAGCCATCTTGGAACGACTACGACAAGCTGACAAGTGCAACAACCGCGGCTCCCTCCAAGTTGTGCTTTGGGATCTGAGAAGCCCAACCCCCGAGCAGCATCTGCACCAAAGGTGAGCCCTCCAGCATCTCCACGATCTGCGTGGGGCCCTTCTGCATTTTGCCACTTGACGCGCCTAACCGGTTGCTGGCCCGCTGGCTAGTGGCCATCTTGGCGACGAACTCTACAAAATACACTGCTGGTCTGGTTGCTCCAGACTGGCCCTTGCTCCCCTCCAAAGGAGCAATCCCTCTGACCTTGCTGGTCAGAACCAACAGCTGATTTCCGAATCCTCCTACAATTGCTTTTGCCAAGGCTTGTTTGCTTCGATCAAGTCGCCGACACCGCTGACAGCGAGAGCCTGCGTGGGACAGCTCGTGAGCCGACTCCTGGACGTCGTCGACCTTCAGGGACCCCGTGGCTGCGGAGACAAGCTACCCCTCATCACCTGTTTGCACCCGACATCGCCTGGTACCCACCTGGTGCCACGCTGGTCACTGGCTAGTGACTGTGAACACTGTCCCCTCTGCTTACAGGTCTTCAACATCTCCGATCCACTCTTGGATCCACTGCATCTCTCCCGGACCGACCGCCTGCAGCATCTTTGTCTTCAAGCTCCACGGAACAGATAGAAGAAACCCGACGCACTTCGAGGCCTATGCACCCGCTTCCTGTGGGTGAGGTAAAGCTGGCACACCTGTGCCCAAGTGTAGTATTACATCTCTAGTGCCTGTGTTCCAAATCTTAAGTTCCTAGTCAACCCGGAAGATCTCCTTTGCAGTAACTTTGTACTTTTTACGCACCCATTGAAACCTATGGGAGCACGCGTGTGACTATTTGCTCTGCACACGCCACCCGTGGACCTCCTGGTCACTAACTGACGTTAGCTCCTTGTAGGCCCAGCGATTCTAGAGGCCCTAGGCCTTTTCCCTTTTCTGTTCGTGGTACTTATACCACTATTTTAGTATATGGTTTGAGTGGCCACCAGGGCCTATCCATATAACGTGCAACTTCTGTGTATTCTGTGATAATCTTGTTTGACGATTTGTGCTCCTGTGCTCATAAAGAGACTAGGGGTTACTTTGAGAAATAAATACATATATATTTTGAATATATATCTGTGTGGTGTCCTTTCATTGGTATAAAAGGGGGTTACATTTGGTAAAACAGCTGGCTTAACACGCTTCACGAGTTTAGCCTCAAAGACTGCTTAGCCTACGCTACCACTAGGGCAGCTAGTCCGAAAAGGTTGACTTACAACCACACCATAAGGGTTGCTTGGCATGGTACAAGGTGATCACTTTAACTAGTGAGCATCATATACCAGGCCAACTTCTCACAGAGGTTTATCAACGAGGGGCGCGATGCCCTACTGCAGCTCCCAGATCACCAAATGTCGTCCTACGACCACATGAAGGCTGCCCTCCTCACCCGCTACGGCCTCACACCCGAGATGTACCGCTAGAGGTTCAGAGATTGCACCCAGATCCCAGGTACAACTTGGGTTGAATACGTGAACTATTTCAGCCGTGCCTTCGAGGGTTGGATAAAGGGGAGCCAGGTCACCACCTACGAACAACTCTTTAACCTGATGGTATGGGAGCACCTGTCGAACAACTGCTTCGTCGAGCTCAGGCAGCACCTCCTCGACAGTAAGCTGACTGACCCCCGGCAGCTCGCCGCCAAAGCTGACCGATGGGAAAGCACCCGAGTGGGCCGGAGGGGGCCACACGAACAGAACAGAAACAACCAAGGCCAGCACCGTCCTCGGGGAGGAGGAGGGGGCCAGGGGCGAGGGAGAGACGCCTTGCCCGCAACACCCGTGGCCAGCACCCCGGCTCCGACCGGTCGGGGCAACCCCCCGTGGCGTCCTGGGGGCCGAGCCAACGTCATGTGCCACCGATGCCAGCGAGTCGGCCACTACGCCAATGACCCGAGCTGCCCGCAGAACCAAACACCCAAGCCCCGCCAGGTAGCTGCCGCCGCCCTGGGGGAAGAGCGATCATTGGAGGAACCAGAGGAGTATGAGCCGGCCCAGCAAGAGTGGGAACCGGCCGCCATGGTCCTGGCGTGCTTAGGGGGAAGAGACATGGTCCCGCGGGCTCCCCTACCCGCTAACACCAGGAAATACGGTCAGTGGGTGACCATTAATGGACAGCGAGCCGAGGCCTTGCGTGACACAGGCGCCAGTGTGACGGCCGTCCGCTGTCACCTGGTGAAGCCCGAGCAGATCCTGCCGAACATTCTCTGCCCCGTCCGCTCGGCAGACAACTCTGAAAGTATGTGTCAAATGGCCTGCGTTCCATTCGAATGGGGAGGGGTCTCCGGCCTGTTGAAGGTGACGGTCCGGGACGATGCCCCCGTGGACTGCCTCCTGGGAAATGACCTCGAGAGTTCCCCGTGGGCCACCGTTGAGAGAAGAGAGCACCTGGGGATGCTGGGCCTCCCGGACTGGGCCTGCATAACCACCCGGTCCATGGCCGCCCGTGCCGTCCCTCGATCAGAAGAACCAGAATGGCCAGCACCTCCGCCCCCAGTCGCCCCAGTAGAAGACAACGACGAGGCCAGCCTCCCAGACCCGACGGCCGAAGGGGACGCGCAACCCCAGGACCTTCCTGACCTGGCTCAGTGGCGTCAAGAGGGGGGGCCCACCCAAGCACAGTTCCGCCAGGAACAAAAGACCTGTCCCTCCCTCGAGGGACTCCGCCAACAAGCCAGCGCCCAGAACGCAGGGGACTCCACCGGAACTCACTGGGTCTACTGGGATAACGACCTGCTATACAGCGAGCAAAGAATCGCCGAGCTGGGGGCCGGTCGAGTACTGGTGGTACCTCTCCGCTTCAGAGACTTTCTGCTCAACCTGGCCCACGATGTCCCCCTGGCTGGACACCTGGGCCAAGATAAAACGTACAGCCGCCTAGTGACCCACTTTTTCTGGCCGAAGATGAGGAATGACGTCCTGCACCACTGCCGATCTTGCCCCACATGCCAAGCCAGCGGGAAGAGTGGTCGGAAGCTGAAAGCCCCTCTGCAACCCTTCCCTGTGGTCACCACCCCGTTCGAGAGGGTGGGGATAGACATCGTGGGGCCTCTGGACCCCCGCACGGCACAAGGACACAGGTTCATCTTAGTACTGGTGGACCATGCCACCCGCTACCCCGAGGCGGTGCCCCTACGGACCGTGACAGCTCCGGTGGTTGGCCGGGCCCTAATGGGGATCTTCTCCCGGGTAGGCTTCCCCCGAGAAGTCGTCAGCGACCGAGGCACGAACTTTATATCCAAATACATGAAGTCCCTCTGGCAACAATGCGGGGTCACCTACAGATTCACGACCCCCTATCACCCCCAAGGGAACGGACTAGTGGAGCGTTTTAACCGCACCCTCAAGGGGATGATTGGGGGATTGGAAGAGCCCCTCCGTCGCCAGTGGGATGTACTACTCCCGTGCCTCCTCTTCGCCTACCGCGAAGTTCCCCAGAAGTCCCTCGGTTTTAGCCCTTTCGAACTCCTGTACGGGTACCCTGTGCGAGGGCCCCTCAGCCTAGTAAAAGAAGGTTGGGAGATGGCCCCCCTAAAGACCCCTCCAGACGTCTTCAAATACCTCCTGGCCCTACGCAATCAGACCCGGCGCTTCAGAGAGATGGCCAAGGCGAACCTCGAGGCCAGCCAGGAGGACATGAAGAGGTGGTATGATCACAATGCCTCCTCCGTTGAGTTCGAGCCTGGACAACAAGTATGGGTGATGTCCCCCACCGAACCATGTGCCTTGCAAGATAAGTGGACGGGGCCCTTCAAAGTGGTCGAGCGCAAAAGCCCCGTCACTTACCTCATCGACCTGGGGACCTCCCGGAACCCCCTTCGGGTCCTCCACACCAACCGACTCAAACCACACTTTGTGCGCTCAGAACTCAGCCTCCTGATGGCTACGGACAGTGGGGCAGAGGAAGACTCCGAACCCCTCCCGGATCTTCTGAAGACTCAGGAGAATGACGGCTCCGTGGACGGGGTCCGGCTCTCTGACACCCTCACTTCGGATCAACGCCAGGGCTGCCGGAACCTCCTGCTGCAGTTCGCTACACTGTTCTCCCTCACCCCCGGGGTCACCCCTTGGTGTTTGCATGACGTGGACACCGGGGACAGTCCCCCTGTCTGACACCGGGCCTACCGCGTACCAGATCGGGTCCGGGCCTGCATACAGGAGGAGGTGGCCAAGATGCTCACCATCAGGGTCATCGAGCTCTCGGACAGTCCCTGGGCCAGTCCGGTTGTATTGGTCCCCAAAGCCGCTGCCCCCGGAACCGCACCTGAACTGAGATTCTGCGTCGACTACCGGGGCTTGAACGCTGTCACCCGGACCGACGCTCATCCGATCCCCCGAGCAGACGAGCTGATCGACCGGCTGGGGGCCGCCCGCTACCTCAGTATCTTCGACCTAACAGCGGGCTACTGGCAGATCGGCCTCACACCCAGGGCTCAGGAACGGTCAGCCTTCTCTACCCCCGATGGCCACTACCAATTCAAGGTCATGCCCTTCGGCATGAAGAATGCCCCCGCCACGTTTCAACGCCTCGTGAACCAGGTCTTGGCGGGGCTCGAAGAGTTCAGCGCTGCCTACCTGGACGATATCGCTGTATACAGCCACCACTGGCCCGACCACCTCCGTCACCTCCAAGAGGTCCTACAGGCCCTCCAGCGGGCCGGCCTCACAATTAAGGCCGGCAAGTGCCAAATTGGCCAATGGTCTGTGACCTACCTTGGGCACCAAGTGGGAAGCGGGCTGGTGGCCCCGCTACAACTTAAGATTGCTGCCATCCAGTCCTGGCAGCCCCCCGTCACCCAGACCGAGGTCCGAGCCTTCTTGGGGCTCACCGGCTACTACCGGCGGTTCGTGAAGGACTACGGCAGCATCGTGGGGCCCCTCACGGGTCTCACGTCCAAGAACCAGCCGAAGCGGATTAACTGGACCCCCGATTGTCAAGCGGCCTTCGAGAAGCTGAAGGCCGCTCTATGCACCGCCCCTGTGCTCCAGGCCCCCGATTACAGTCGGGAATTCATGGTACAGACCGACGCCTCCGACCACGGCATCGGAGCCGTCCTTTCTCAGTTAAACCCCGAAGGTCATGACCAGCCGGTGACCTTCATCAGTCGACGTCTCCTGGCCCGAGAACAGCGCTGGAGCACCATCGAGAGGGAGGCCTTCGCAGTGGTGTGGGCCCTCAAAAAGCTCCGGCCCTATCTCTTCGGTACCCACTTCCGGGTACAAACCGACCATCGACCCCTGCAGTGGCTGATGCAGATGCGGGGGGAGAACCCAAAACTCTTGCGCTGGTCCATTTCCCTGCAGGGAATGGACTTCACTGTGGAGCACCGACCAGGCCAAGACCACGCCAACGCGGATGGCCTGTCCCGCTTTTTCCGCCTCGACGAAGAGAGTCCCCAAGGAGATGGGTGACTCTCCCCGTCTTCAGCTGGGGGGGACGCATGTTGGACAGGCCACACGAAGGGCTTGCTCCCTCCCCGCACGACAGGGCCCGAGCTCCGGCCCACCAGGCATAACCCACGAAAAGCACCCGTACCCCGTCTCCCGACGGATCTTCTGCCCTCGGACCTCTACTCATCACGGGGCCCAGCCCCACCGGCTTCCCCGGCCGGTTCAAGCCGCCATCTTGGGCCCTGCACCACGAGGCCGCGTGGCCTCGCCCCGACCCTAACCCCGGGCCTGACCGGCCCCGACATCCCGGCACCACCATCCACCCAGGAGGTGAGCGGACCACTTGGCAGGTCAATGGGAGGACGAAGTGTCAAGAGCTCTTCCCCCGCCAGGTGCCGATCGCCCCCAGCTCCCCCAGGCGCTGGCTCCACCCCCCTGCTGGGTGTCTGGAAACCTTCATCCCGGGCCCTCCGACCTCCAAGTGCGAGGGTCCGGACATCAAAGAGCGCCTGCCCTATAACTGGGGCAACTCCGGAGCAGGAAGGCAGTTGTATCCTGGAGTCGAGAGACACCGAGAGAACTCAGCCTTGACGGACTACTGGCGCTGCCGTAGCCCGCTCTTGTGAACCATCGTCCTGCCTGCTGGCGCTGCCGCGGCCTTCTACAACATCCATCCTCGTCGGGACCTGCTGGCGCTGCCGCGGCCCGTTGTAACGACCATCCTCACCGGGACCTGCTGGCGCTGCCGCGGACCGTACATCGACCATCTTTCCGGGACCTGCTGGCGCTGCCGCGGCCCGTTGTAACGACCAACCTCACCGGGACCTGCTGGCGCTGCCGCGGACCGTACATCGACCATCGTTCCGGGACCCGCTGGCGCTGCCACGGCCCGCACCAACTAAGCTCGAGGATTGTGAGCTAATCATCATCTCATCCAAACTACCTGACTGGTAGACAGACTGTCCCGCTACCCCTTACCCTGCTTTGAGCGACTTGAATCGAGGGGACCCCTGAGTCCAGACCTCCTTGTACCATTCAACCGTACCTTAAGAAGTGCTTATAAAGAACACTGAACCTTATCCGTGTGTGGTATCTGTCTGTGGGGGGGGAAGTTACTTATCTGTACGATCGCTGGAGACGGCTCTCCCCGGAGACCTCTCCTCCTGACCCCGGCCGACCCTCCCGGTCCGTCTATCCTTTCTAACATGTGGGTGTGGTGTTGTGTGTGGTGTTGTGTGTGTGGGTGTGGTGTTGTGCGTGTGTGGTATTCTGTGTGTGTGGTGTTGTGTGTGTGTGGGTGTGGTGTTGTGTGTGGGTGTGGTGTTGTGTGGGTGTGGTGTTGTGTGTGTGGTGTTGTGTGTGTGTGGTGTTGTGTGTGTGGTATTGTGTGTGGTGTTGTGTGTGGGTGTAGTGTTGTGTGGGTGTGGTGTTGTGTGTGGGTGTGGTGTTTTGTGGGTGTGGTGTTGTGTGGGTGTGGTGTTGTGTGGGTGTGGTGTTGTGTATGTGGTGTTGTGTGTGCGGTGTTGAGTGTGTGTGGTGTTGTGTGGGTGTGATATGGTGTTGTGTGTGGTGTTGTGTGTGTGTGGTGTTGTGTGTGGTGTTCTGTGTGGGTGTGGTGTTGTGTTGTGTGGGTGTGGTGTTGTATGTGGGTATGGTGTTGTGTGTGTGTGTTTGGTGTTGTGTTTGGTGTTGTGTGTGGGTGTGGTGTTGTGTGGGTGTGGTGTTGTGTGTGGGTGTGGTGGTGTGTGTGTGTGTGTGGTGTTGTGTGTGGTGTTGTGTGTGTGTGGTGTTGTGTGGGTGTGGTGTTGTGTGAGTGTGGTGTTGTGTGTGTGGTGTTGTGTGTGTGGTGTTGTGTGTGTGGTATTGTGTGGGTATGGTGTGGTGTTGTGTGTGGTGTTGTGTGTGTGGTGTTGTGTGTGGTGTTATGTGTGTGTGTGGTGTGTGTGGGTGTGGTGTTGTGTGTGGGTGTGGTGTTGTGTGGGTGTGGTGTTGTGTGTGGGTGTGGTGTGTGTGGGTGTGGTGTTGTGTGGGTGTGGTATTGTGTGGGTGTGGTGTTGTGTGTGGGCGTGGTGTTGTGTGTGAGTGTGGTGTTGTGTGGGTGTGGTATTGTATGGGTGTGGTGTTGTGTGTGTGGTATTGTGTGTGTGTGGTGTTGTGTGGGTGTGGTGTTGTGAGTGTGGTATTGTGTATAGGTTTGCTGTTGTGTGGGTGTGCTGTTGTGTGGGTGAGGTGTTGTGTGGGTGTGGTGTTGTGTGTGTGTGTAGTGTTGTGTGTGGTGTTGTGTGTGGGTGTGGTGTTGTGTGGGTGCGGTGTTGTGTTGTGTTTGGGTGTGGTGTTGTGTATGGGTGTGGTGTTGTGTGGGTATGGTGTTGTGTGGGTGTGGTGTTGTGTGTGGGTGTGGTATTGTGTGGGTGTGGTGTTGTGTGGGTGTGGTGTTTTTGTGGGTGTGGTGTTGTGTGTGAGTGTGGTTTTGTGTGTGGGTGGGGTGGTGTGTGTGGGTGTGGTTTTGTGTGGGTGTGGTGTTGTGTGGGTGTGGTGTTGTGTGTGGGTGTGGTGTTGTGTGTGGGTGTGGTGTTGTGTGGGTGTGGTGTTATGTGTGTGTGTGGTGTTGTGTGTGGTGTTGTGTGTGGGTGTGGTGTTGTGTGGGTATGGTGTTGTGTGTGGGTGTGTTGTGTGTGGGTGTGGTGTTGTGTGGGCGTGGTGTTGTGTGTGTGGTGCTGTGTGTGTGTGTGTGGTGTGTGTGTGTGTGTGTGGTGTGTGGGTGTGGTGTTGTGTGTGGTTGTGGTGTTCTGTGGGTGTGGTGTTGTATGTGGGTGTGGTGTTGTGTGTGGGTGTGGTGTTGTGCAGGTGTGGTATTGTGTGGGTGTGGTATTGTGTGTGTGGTGTGTGTGTGTGTGGTGTGTGTGTGTGGTGTGTGTGTGTGCGGTGTGTGTGGGTATGGTGTTGTGTGGGTGTGGTATTGTGGGTGGGTGTGGTGTTGTGTGTGGGTGTGGTGTTGTGTGGGGGTGTGGTGTTGTGTGTGGGTGTGGTGTTGTGTGGGTGTGGTGTTATGTGGGTGTGGTGTTGTGTAGGTGTGGTGTTGTGTGTGGGTGTGGTGTTGTGTGTGGGTGTGGTGTTGTTTGTTGGTGTGGTGTGTGTGGGTGCGGTGTTGTATGGGTGTGGTGTTGTGTGTGTGTGTAGTGTTGTGTGTGGTGTTGTGTGTGGGTGTGGTATTGTGTGGGTGTGGTGTGGTGTTGTGAGTGGTGTTGTGTGGGTGTGGTATTGTGTGGGTATGGTGTTGTGTGTGTTGTGTTGTGTGTGGGTGTGGTGTTGTGTGGGTGTGGTGTTGTGTGTGGGTGTGGTGTTGTGTGTGGGTGTGGTGTTGTGTGGGTGTGGTGTTGTGTGGGTGTGGTGTTGTGTGTGGGTGTGGTGTTGTGTGTGTGGTGTTGTGTGTGGTGTTGTGTGTGAGTGTGGTGTGTGGGTGTGGTGTTGTGTGTGTGTGTGGTGTTGTGTGTGGGTGTGGTGTTGTGTGGGTGTGGTGTTATGTTTGTGTGTGGTGTTGTGTGTGGTGTTGTGTGTGGGTGTGGTGTTGTGTGGGTGCGGTGTTGTGTGTGGGTGTGGTGTTGTGTGTGGGTGTGGTGTTGTGTGGGTGTGGTGTTGTGTGGGTGTGGTGTTGTGTGTGTGGTGTTGTGTGTGTGCGGTGTTGTTTGTGGGTGTGGTGCTGTGTGTGGTTGTGGTGTTGTGTGGGTGTGGTGTTGTGTGTGGGTGTGGTGTTGTGAGGGTGTGGTACTGTGTGTGTGTGGTGTGTGTGGGTTTGGTGTTGTGTGTGGGTGTGGTGTTGTGTGGGTGTGGTGTTGTGTGTGGGTGTGGTGTGTGTGGGTGTGGTGTTGTGTGGGTGTGGTATTGTGTGGGTGTGGTGTTGTGTGTGGGCGTGGTGTTGTGTGTGAGTGTGGTCTTGTGTGGGTGTGGTATTGTGTGTGGTTGTGGTGTTCTGTGGGTGTGGTGTTGTGTGTGGGTGTGGTGTTGTGCGGGTGTGGTATTGTGTGGGTGTGGTATTGTGTGTGTGGTGTGTGTGTGGTGTGTGTGTGTGGTGTGTGTGTGTGTGTGGTGTGTGTGGGTATGGTGTTGTGTGGGTGTGGTATTGTGGGTGGGTGTGGTGTTGTGTGTGGGTGTTGTAGGAGAGTAGGGTCTGCTATCCTATGGTCACCCCAAATTTTTGCTTTTTGCTTCACTGGTTTTTGACATATTGAGGCTGTGGGCCTGCCAATCAGACCCCAAGCCTGCTGTTCTCTCTACTAAATTAAAACTATGCACCCTAGGTGCATAACCAATTGGAAGTGGATCACCCTGTCAGCCCCTGTACCAGTGTACACTAGGTACCCAGGGCATTGGTGTACCCAAGGCCTGCCAAGGGCTGCAGCATGTATTATGCCACCCCAGGCTTGGCCTAACAATCTGACACAACTGGCTGATCACTCAGCTGGGGTAAGTTGGTGTAATCACCTCTTACTTAGGTGTAGTATACCTATACCTAACCTTAAATGGGACACCTGGTAACCTATAAGTCACTCCTATGGCAGGCCTTAACAATCCTGAAGGCAGAGTGCTTGGTTCCATGTGAGATGGTGCTCTGGCATGAGCTGAGCCTGTCTGCAGTGGTCGGAACAACTTCCTTCTACTGTTTCCAGATATCGTCATACCATATACTCTTAAGTGCATTATGAACCTCGCGGTTAAATGCTATCTTTGGTTTGGCTTTATCAAAACATGTCGAGTAAGGTGTCATACGAATTGGAATACTAACCCCTCGCCAATTCTGGCGACGGGGTTAGCATTCCACCCTTCTAGAGGGACACGACATGTACAGTACCTGAAACCCGGGTAAAATCAGACATAGCCTCAGCTCCACAAAATGGATGCTGCCACCACAGACACAAGTCTGCCCTCCTGCTGCTGGGAGTCCTTCCAGCTTGGGAGGTGTGGACAAAGGGTTTCCTGCCAGGGGAGGTGCGTGCACCACCCCAGACAGGATTTTGTGTATTGGTCAGGTAGGGCTTGAAAGAAACCAGACATGCCTGTGGCTCACAAGGAGCCTCGGTGCATATGCCAGTTCAAACCGGTCCTGGGGCACACCAGTCCCGGGCCTGGGGCGAGCTGGACAAAGGATTGGGGGTGTAACCACCCCCCTTCCTGGTCCCACCCATAGGGAGGGACCTAGCAGGTAGTCCGGCCCCTAGAATCCGCTTAAAGGTAGGAGCTGTGTCCTAAGACTTCAGACATCCTGGAATCAACTTGAAACTAAGAAGAAGACGGGAACTTCGACATTCTGCTGCACAGAAGACTGAAGAAAAATCTCCCCTGTGGTCAGGGAGTGACCATCTTGCTAACGCAAGCACCATCCAGCGCATCAACGTCTGCTTTGCCGCCGCCTCCCGCCGGAGCCCGAGCCCAGAGACTGACAAGACCTGGACCTCCAGACCTCTCCCCGCCCGATCCACAGTCCCTGAGAAGAAGAGACCCGTGGAGGCACCGAGACACGTGGAGCCAGCCATCTTGGAACGACTACGACAAGCTGACAAGTGCAACAACCGAGGCTCCCTCCAAGTTGTGCTTTGGGATCTGAGAAGCCCAACCCCCGAGCAGCATCTGCACCAAAGGTGAGCCCTCCAGCATCTCCACGATCTGCGTGGGGCCCTTCTGCATTTTGCCACTCGACGCGCCTAACCGGTTGCTGGCCCGCTGGCTAGTGGCCATCTTGGCGACGAACTCTACGAAATACACTGCTGGTCTGGTTGCTCCAGACTGGCCCTTGCTCCCCTCCAAAGGAGCAATCCCTCTGACCTTGCTGGTCAGAACCAACAGCTGATTTCCGAATCCTCCTACAATTGCTTTTGCCAAGGCTTGTTTGCTTCGATCAAGTCGCCGACACCGCCGACAGCGAGAGCCTGCGTGGGACAGCTCGTGAGCCGACTCCTGGACGTCGTCGACCTTCAGGGACCACGTGGCTGCGGAGACAAGCTACCCCTCATCACCTGTTTGCACCCGACATCGCCTGGTACCCACCTGGTGCCACGCTGGTCACTGGCTAGTGACTGTGAACACTGTCCCCTCTGCTTACAGGTCTTCAACATCTCCGATCCACTCTTGGATCCACTGCATCTCTCCCGGACCGACCGCCTGCAGCATCTTTGTCTTCAAGCTCCACGGAACAGATAGAAGCAACCCGACGCACTTCGAGGCCTATGCACCCGCTTCCTGTGGGTGAGGTAAAGCTGGCACACCTGTGACCAAGTGTAGTATTACATCTCTAGTGCCTGTGTTCCAAATCTTGAGTTCCTAGTCCATCCGGAAGATCCTCTTTGCAGTAACTTTGTACTTTTTACGCACCCATTGAAACCTATGGGAGCACGCGTGTGACTATTTGCTCTGCACACGCCACCCGTGGACCTCCTGGTCACTAACTGACGTTAGCTCCTTGTAGGCCCAGCGATTCTAGAGGCCCTAGGCCTTTTCCCTTTTCTGTTCGTGGTACTTATACCACTATTTTAGTATATGGTTTGAGTGGCCACCAGGGCCTATCCATATAACGTGCAACTTCTGTGTATTCTGTGATAATCTTGTTTGACGATTTGTGCTCCTGTGCTCATAAAGAGACTAGGGGTCACTTTGAGAAATAAATACATATATATTTTGAATATATATCTGTGTGGTGTCCTTTCATTGGTATAAAAGGGGGTTACATTTGGTAAAACAGCTGGCTTCACACGCTTCACGAGTTTAGCCTCAAAGACTGCTTAGCCTACGCTACCACTAGGGCAGCTAGTCCGAAAAGGTTGACTTACAACCACACCATAAGGGTTGCTTGGCATGGTACAAGGTGATCACTTTAACTAGTGAGCATCATATACCAGGCCAACTTCTCACATTGGTGAGCAGCGGTTGGATTTGAGCTTGCTGTGTTTTACCATTGTAATCTCTTGGTTACCAATTGAAAGATCACATAGGTACCTGTAGGTACATATAAAACAAGATTAGATATACATAAGTTCTACTGAACTTAGTTGTTGTAGAGCAAAGGGAGTAGCACACCCTGACTACAACTACTAGATAGGTTTAGTAGGTAAACACAAGTGTAGGTAGATTGCAACACATCCACCCACACTTAAGAGCAATGGCCGGGGCAGAGGGGTCCACTGTACCCATCTCTGTTGAGAGTGACCCCCAGAGGGCAACATCCAGCTTTGCTACCCTTAATCAGAATGAGCTCAGGCATTTGGCAACTCTTAGAGGCCTTAAACAGCCCAAGAACCCAAACTCTGCTGAGCTCAGAGAGCTCTTACAGAATGATGAGAATCAGAGAGCACTCAAGAAAGCTTCCCAGTTAGCCCCCTTAGGGTCAGGAACAGGAGGCCCCCCTTCTGAAGATACTACAGAGGTACCCAGTTCCAATAGCCATCCCTTAGATGAGAACCATACTACAGGGGAGGAAAGTGGTGAGGATACAGAAAGTAGTGATGATGAAGGGAGAACTAGCCCAGTGCCAAGTATTATACTTGGCCCAGCTAAACTAAGGCTATTGGGGACTGACAATGGGTTCACCCCATTGGATCTCCCCAGTGGACTTAACACAGGGCTTGGGAGGCAAAGGAATCGCTCAGGTGACTCCAATGCTTCTCATGGCTCTAGAGGCTCTCAAGGTCACTCCAGGAGAAGGATGACCACCCCTCAGAGGAGGGAACATGAGGCCAGAATGCAGGAAGCCCAGCTGAGGATCAGGAAGCAGGAGCTAGAAGTAGCCCTGATGGAAGAAAAACTGAACAAGGCTAGGCAACCTAGAGAGAGTGGGTCTATACCCACTGGTGGCAGCATTGTCCCTAAGGACAAAGATAGGGTCTTTGACAATAGGAACCTGTCTAAGGTTGTGCCCCCCTACAAAAGTGGGGATGACATCCACAAATGGATAACTGCTCTTGAGAGAGCCTGCAAAGTACAGCAGGTTCCTGAAGACCAGTGGGCAGCAATCCTCTGGCTCTCCTTTGAAGGAAGAGGCAGAGACAGACTCCTCACTGTTAGAGAAGAGGATGTCAGAAACTACAGAGTCCTGAAGAGTGTTCTGGTAGATGGGTTAGGCTTAACCACTGAACAGTACAGGTTAATGTTCAGAGACACCCAAAAGACACAGACTCAGGACTGGTCTGAATATGTTGAATGTGCCACTAAGGCTTTGGAGGGTTGGTTGCTGGGAAGTAAGGTATCTGATTTTACAGGATTGTATAATTTGATGATGAGAGAACAGATTTTAAATAACTGTCAAAACCAGCAACTGCATCAACACTTGGTTGACTCTGATCTGACCTCTCCCCAAGAATTGGGAAAGAAGGCAGACAAATGGGTCAGAACCAGGGTTAAGCAAAAGAACCAGAACCAGGGCCAAGGGGGTGATCAGAAGAAAACAGACCAAAAGGGTGGAGATCAGAAACCTAAAGACCAGAAGTCTTCAACAGGGCCCCAAACTACTGCTAAGGAGGGTGGGTCCCAACAGTCCAAGAAGAAGAAAGAAGGTCAGAAGAAACCCTGGTGCAATCACTGTAAAAATACAACTCACTGGACTAGTGATTGCAAAAAGGGTGGAGCCCCCAACACTGTTGCCCCTAAGGCACCTGCTCCCAGTACTACTGTTAGCAGTGTTGGTCCCCAGACAAAGGGTGTAGTGGGAATCACTGTGGGAACTGAAGGAGATTCTGACTTAGACAGAACCCTTACACAGGCAGTCTTGATCTGTGATGGGGACATTGATTTGTCCCTGACTGTGAGCCCCAGTAACCTGGGCAAGTACAGACAGACTCCTTTAATTAATGACAAAGTGGCTCAAGCCTACAGGGACACATGTGCCAGTGTCACTATGGTGACACCAGGCTTTGTGGACCCTGGACAGTACATACCAGGTGAGAACTACCTGGTGACCAATGCCAGCAATGCCACTACTTCACATAGTGTGGCAGTTGTTAACTTCTCATGGGGAGGGGTAACTGGCCTCAAAAGGGTTGTGGTTAGTGCAGACCTCCCAGTAGAATGTTTGTTGGGCAATGACCTAGAGAGTTCTCTATGGTCAGAAGTGGAGTACAGGACTCATGCAGAGATGTTAGGTATATCATCACATGTCCTTGCTGTGACCAGGTCACAGGCCAAAAAGTGCCTCACTGAACCTCAGGTCTTGGATCCTGGAACAATGGACCAAGCACCTACCAAGAAGAAGAACAGGAGGGTCAAGGCTGTGCCTTCCCCCCTGCCTCAGAGTGATGATCAGCCTTCCCAGGAAGCTGATCTAGAGGACCCTGAAGGAACTGTCCCTGAAGAGCTTGAACCTGATCAGGTTGAGTTTCTGGGGACAGGGGGACCTTCAAGGGCTGACTTGAGGCAGGCTCAGTTATCCTGTCCCTCTCTTGAACCCCTCAGACAGCTGGCTGCTGCTGAGGCTGCTGGGAATGCTCAAGGTACCCATAAAGTGTATTGGGATGAAGGGCTCCTTTATTCAGAGGCTAGAGACCCCAAGCCTGGTGCTACCAGGAGGTTGGTCATACCTCTGCAATTTAGGGGCTTCCTTCTTACCTTGGCCCATGACATTCCTTTAGCAGGACACTTAGGCCAGAACAAGACTTGGGACAGGCTTGTCCCTCACTTTCACTGGCCTCATATGAATGAAGATACAAAGGAGTTTTGTCGCTCCTGTGTTACCTGCCAAGCCAGTGGCAAATCAGGTGGCACAACAAAGGCCCCCCTAATACCACTACCTGTGGTGGGGGTCCCCTTTGAAAGAGTGGGAATAGACATAGTGGGTCCCATGGATCCTCCCACTGCATCTGGGCACAGATTTATACTGGTGGTAGTGGATCATGCCACCAGGTATCCAGAGGCAATTCCCCTTAGGACCACTACAGCTCCTGTTGTGGCCAGGGCCCTGCTGGGAGTATTCTCCAGAGTGGGGTTTCCTAAGGAGGTAGTATCTGACAGAGGTACCAACTTTATGTCAGGATACTTGACAGCTATGTGGAAGGAATGTGGTGTCAACTACAAGTTCACCACCCCTTATCACCCACAATGCAATGGGCTTGTTGAGAGATTCAACAAGACCCTAAAGGGTATGATCAAAGGATTACCTGAAAAGCTCAGGCGAAGATAGGACATCCTTCTACCCTGCCTTCTGTTTGCTTACAGAGAGGTCCCACAAAAAGGAGTTGGCTACAGCCCCTTTGAATTGTTGTTTGGGCACCTTGTGAGAGGCCCACTGTGTTTGGTGAAGGAAGGATGGGAGTTACCTCTCAAAAAGCCTAAGCTAGACATAGTGGACTATGTACTTGGTCTCCGCTCCAGGATGGCTGAGTATATGGAGAAGGCATCCAAAAACCTTGAGGCAAGCCAGGTGTAGGAAGGTGGATATCTGACTATGGTTACCCCCAAATTTTTGCCTAGTGTCTAGCTGGTTTTTCGACTTAGTTGGCCTGAGATCCTGCTATTCAGGATCTCAGCCTGGCTGTTCTCTCTTTAAAATGGACTCCATGTACCCTAGGTACATACCCAATTGGTTGGATCACCCTGTCAGCCCCTGTACCAGTGTACACTAGGTACCCAGGGCATTGGTGTACCCAAGGCCTGCCAGGGGCTGAAGCATGCATTATGCCACCCCAGGCTTGGCCTAACAATCTGACACAACTGGCTGATCACTCAGCTGGGGTAAGTTGGTGTAATCACCTCTTGCTTAGGTGTAGTATACCTATACCTAACCTTAAATGGGACACCTGGTAACCTATAAGTCACTCCTATGGCAGGCCTTAACAATCCTGAAGGCAGAGTGCTTGGTTCCATGTGAGATGGTGCTCTGGCATGAGCTGAGCCTGTCTGCAGTGGTCGGAACAACTTCCTTCTACTGTTTCCAGGTATCGTCATACCATATACTCTTAAGTGCATTATGAACCTCGCGGTTAAATGCTATCTTTGGTTTGGCTTTATCAAAACATGTCGAGTAAGGTGTCATACGAATTGGAATACTAACCCCTCGCCAATTCTGGCGACGGGGTTAGCATTCCACCCTTCTAGAGGGACACGACATGTACAGTACCTGAAACCCGGGTAAAATCAGACATAGCCTCAGCTCCACAAAATGGATGCTGCCACCACAGACACAAGTCTGCCCTCCTGCTGCTGGGAGTCCTTCCAGCTTGGGAGGTGTGGACAAAGGGTTTCCTGCCAGGGGAGGTGCATGCACCACCCCAGACAGGATTTTGTGTATTGGTCAGGTAGGGCTTGAAAGAAACCAGACATGCCTGTGGCTCACAAGGAGCCTCGGTGCATATGCCAGTTCAAACCGGTCCTGGGGCACACCAGTCCCGGGCCTGGGGCGAGCTGGACAAAGGATTGGGGGTGTAACCACCCCCCTTCCTGGTCCCACCCATAGGGAGGGACCTAGCAGGTAGTCCGGCCCCTAGAATCCGCTTAAAGGTAGGAGCTGTGTCCTAAGACTTCAGACATCCTGGAATCAACTTGAAACTAAGAAGAAGACGGGAACTTCGACATTCTGCTGCACAGAAGACTGAAGAAAATCTCCCCTGTGGTCAGGGAGTGACCACCTTGCTAACGCAAGCACCATCCAGCGAATCAAACGTCTGCTTTGCCGCCGCCTCCCGCCGGAGCCCGAGCCCAGAGACTGACAAGACCTGGACCTCCAGACCTCTCACCGCCCGATCCACAGTCCCTGAAAAGAGGAGACCCGTGGAGGCACCGAGACACGTGGAGCCAGCCACCTTGGAACGACTACGACAAGCTGACAAGTGCAACAACCGAGGCTCCCTCCAAGTTGTGCTTTGGGTCCTGAGAAGCCCAACCCTCGAGCAGCATCTGCACTAAAGGTGAGCCCTCCAGCATCTCCACGATCTGCGTGGGGCCCTTCTGCATTTTGCCACTCGACGCGCCTAACCGGTTGCTGGCCCGCTGGCTAGTGGCCATCTTGGCGACGAAATCTACGACAAACACCGCTGGTCTGGTTGCTCCAGACTGGCCCTTGCTCCCCTCCAAAGGAGCAATCCCTCTGGCCTTGCTGGTCAGAACCAACAGCTGATTTCCGAATCCTCCTACAATTGCTTTTGCCAAGGCTTGTTTGCTTCGATCAAGTCGCCGACACCGCCGACAGCGAGAGCCTGCGTGGGACAGCTCGTGAGCCGACTCCTGGAAGTCGTCGACCTTCAGGGACCACGTGGCTGCGGAGACAAGCTTCCCCTCATCACCTGTTTGCACCCGACATCGCCTGGTACCCCCCTGGTGCCACGCTGGTCACTGGCTAGTGACTGTGAACACTGTCCCCTCTGCTTACAGGCCTTCAACATCTCCGATCCACTCTTGGATCCACTGCATCTCTCCCGGACCGACCGCCTGCAGCATCTTTGTCTTCAAGCTCCACGGAACAGATAGAAGAAACCCGACGCACTTTGAGGCCTATGCACCCGCTTCCTGTGGGTGAGGTAAAGCTGGTACTCCGGTGCCCATGTGTAGTAATACATCTCTAGTGCCTGTGTTCCAAATCTTAAGTTCCTAGTCAACCCGGAAGATCTCCTTTGCAGTAACTTTGTACTTTTTACGCACCCATTGAAACCTATGGGAGCACGCGTGTGACTATTTGCTCTGCACACGCCACCCGTGGACCTTCTAGTCACTAACTGACGTTAGCTCCTTGTAGGCCCAGCGATTCTAGAGGCCCTAGGCCTTTTCCCTTTTCTGTTCGTGGTACTTATACCACTATTTTAGTATATGGTTTGAGTGGCCACCAGGGCCTATCCATATAACGTGCAACTTCTGTGTATTCTGTGATAATCTTGTTTGACGATTTGTGCTCCTGTGCTCATAAAGAGACTAGGGGTTACTTTGAGAAATAAATACATATATATTTTGAATATATATCTGTGTGGTGTCCTTTCATTGGTATAAAAGGGGGTTGCAGTTGGTAAAACGGCTGGCTTAACACGCTTCACGAGTTTAGCCTCAAAGACTGCTTAGCCTACGCTACCACTAGGGCAGCTAGTCCGAAAAGGTTGACTTACAACCACACCATAAGGGTTGCTTGGCATGGTACAAGGTGATCACTTTAACTAGTGAGCATCATATACCAGGCCAACTTCTCACATTGGTGAGCAGCGGTTGGATTTGAGCTTGCTGTGTTTTACCATTGTAATCTCTTGGTTACCAATTGAAAGATCACATAGGTACCTGTAGGTACATATAAAACAAGATTAGATATACATAAGTTCTACTGAACTTAGTTGTTGTAGAGCAAAGGGAGTAGCACACCCTGACTACAACTACTAGATAGGTTTAGTAGGTAAACACAAGTGTAGGTAGATTGCAACACATCCACCCACACTTAAGAGCAATGGCCGGGGCAGAGGGGTCCACTGTACCCATCTCTGTTGAGAGTGACCCCCAGAGGGCACCATCCAGCTTTGCTACCCTTAATCAGAATGAGCTCAGGCATTTGGCAACTCTTAGAGGCCTTAAACAGCCCAAGAACCCAAACTCTGCTGAGCTCAGAGAGCTCTTACAGAATGATGAGAATCAGAGAGCACTCAAGAAAGCTTCCCAGTTAGCCCCCTTAGGGTCAGGAACAGGAGGCCCCCCTTCTGAAGATACTACAGAGGTACCCAGTTCCAATAGCCATCCCTTAGATGAGAACCATACTACAGGGGAGGAAAGTGGTGAGGATACAGAAAGTAGTGATGATGAAGGGAGAACTAGCCCAGTGCCAAGTATTATACTTGGCCCAGCTAAACTAAGGCTATTGGGGACTGACAATGGGTTCACCCCATTGGATCTCCCCAGTGGACTTAACACAGGGCTTGGGAGGCAAAGGAATCACTCAGGTGACTCCAATGCTTCTCATGGCTCTAGAGGCTCTCAAGGTCACTCCAGGAAAAGGATGACCACCCCTCAGAGGAGGGAACATGAGGCCAGAATGCAGGAAGCCCAGCTGAGGATCAGGAAGCAGGAGCTAGAAGTAGCCCTGATGGAAGAAAAACTGAACAAGGCTAGGCAACCTAGAGAGAGTGGGTCTATACCCACTGGTGGCAGCATTGTCCCTAAGGACAAAGATAGGGTCTTTGACAATAGGAACCTGTCTAAGGTTGTGCCCCCCTACAAAAGTGGGGATGACATCCACAAATAGATAACTGCTCTTGAGAGAGCCTGCAAAGTACAGCAGGTTCCTGAAGACCAGTGGGCAGCAATCCTCTGGCTCTCCTTTGAAGGAAGAGGCAGAGACAGACTCCTCACTGTTAGAGAAGAGGATGTCAGAAACTACAGAGTCCTGAAGAGTGTTCTGGTAGATGGGTTAGGCTTAACCACTGAACAGTACAGGTGAATGTTCAGAGACACCCAAAAGACACAGACTCAGGACTGGTCTGAATATGTTGAATGTGCCACTAAGGCTTTGGAGGGTTGGTTGCTGGGAAGTAAGGTATCTGATTTTACAGGATTGTATAATTTGATGATGAGAGAACAGATTTTAAATAACTGTCAAAACCAGCAACTGCATCAACACTTGGTTGACTCTGATCTGACCTCTCCCCAAGAATTGGGAAAGAAGGCAGACAAATGGGTCAGAACCAGGGTTAAGCAAAAGAACCAGAACCAGGGCCAAGGGGGTGATCAGAAGAAAACAGACCAAAAGGGTGGAGATCAGAAACCTAAAGACCAGAAGTCTTCAACAGGGCCCCAAACTACTGCTAAGGAGGGTGGGTCCCAACAGTCCAAGAAGAAGAAAGAAGGTCAGAAGAAACCCTGGTGCAATCACTGTAAAAATACAACTCACTGGACTAGTGATTGCAAAAAGGGTGGAGCCCCCAACACTGTTGCCCCTAAGGCACCTGCTCCCAGTACTACTGTTAGCAGTGTTGGTCCCCAGACAAAGGGTGTAGTGGGAATCACTGTGGGAACTGAAGGAGATTCTGACTTAGACAGAACCCTTACACAGGCAGTCTTGATCTGTGATGGGGACATTGATTTGTCCCTGACTGTGAGCCCCAGTAACCTGGGCAAGTACAGACAGACTCCTTTAATTAATGACAAAGTGGCTCAAGCCTACAGGGACACATGTGCCAGTGTCACTATGGTGACACCAGGCTTTGTGGACCCTGGACAGTACATACCAGGTGAGAACTACCTGGTGACCAATGCCAGCAATGCCACTACTTCACATAGTGTGGCAGTTGTTAACTTCTCATGGGGAGGGGTAACTGGCCTCAAAAGGGTTGTGGTTAGTGCAGACCTCCCAGTAGAATGTTTGTTGGGCAATGACCTAGAGAGTTCTCTATGGTCAGAAGTGGAGTACAGGACTCATGCAGAGATGTTAGGTATATCATCACATGTCCTTGCTGTGACCAGGTCACAGGCCAAAAAGTGCCTCACTGAACCTCAGGTCTTGGATCCTGGAACAATGGACCAAGCACCTACCAAGAAGAAGAACAGGAGGGTCAAGGCTGTGCCTTCCCCCCTGCCTCAGAGTGATGATCAGCCTTCCCAGGAAGCTTATCTAGAGGACCCTGAAGGAACTGTCCCTGAAGAGCTTGAACCTGATCAGGTTGAGTTTCTGGGGACAGGGGGACCTTCAAGGGCTGACTTGAGGCAGGCTCAGTTATCCTGTCCCTCTCTTGAACCCCTCAGACAGCTGGCTGCTGCTGAGGCTGCTGGGAATGCTCAAGGTACCCATAAAGTGTATTGGGATGAAGGGCTCCTTTATTCAGAGGCTAGAGACCCCAAGCCTGGTGCTACCAGGAGGTTGGTCATACCTCTGCAATTTAGGGGCTTCCTTCTTACCTTGGCCCATGACATTCCTTTAGCAGGACACTTAGGCCAGAACAAGACTTGGGACAGGCTTGTCCCTCACTTTCACTGGCCTCATATGAATGAAGATACAAAGGAGTTTTGTCGCTCCTGTGTTACCTGCCAAGCCAGTGGCAAATCAGGTGGCACAACAAAGGCCCCCCTAATACCACTACCTGTGGTGGGGGTCCCCTTTGAAAGAGTGGGAATAGACATAGTGGGTCCCATGGATCCTCCCACTGCATCTGGGCACAGATTTATACTGGTGGTAGTGGATCATGCCACCAGGTATCCAGAGGCAATTCCCCTTAGGACCACTACAGCTCCTGTTGTGGCCAGGGCCCTGCTGGGAGTATTCTCCAGAGTGGGGTTTCCTAAGGAGGTAGTATCTGACAGAGGTACCAACTTTATGTCAGGATACTTGACAGCTATGTGGAAGGAATGTGGTGTCAACTACAAGTTCACCACCCCTTATCACCCACAATGCAATGGGCTTGTTGAGAGATTCAACAAGACCCTAAAGGGTATGATCAAAGGATTACCTGAAAAGCTCAGGCGAAGATGGGACATCCTTCTACCCTGCCTTCTGTTTGCTTACAGAGAGGTCCCACAAAAAGGAGTTGGCTACAGCCCCTTTGAATTGTTGTTTGGGCACCCTGTGAGAGGCCCACTGTGTTTGGTGAAGGAAGGATGGGAGTTACCTCTCAAAAAGCCTAAGCTAGACATAGTGGACTATGTACTTGGTCTCCGCTCCAGGATGGCTGAGTATATGGAGAAGGCATCCAAAAACCTTGAGGCAAGCCAGGTGTAGGAAGGTGGATATCTGACTATGGTTACCCCCAAATTTTTGCCTAGTGTCTAGCTGGTTTTTCGACTTAGTTGGCCTGAGATCCTGCTATTCAGGATCTCAGCCTGGCTGTTCTCTCTTTAAAATGGACTCCATGTACCCTAGGTACATACCCAATTGGTTGGATCACCCTGTCAGCCCCTGTACCAGTGTACACTAGGTACCCAGGGCATTGGTGTACCCAAGGCCTGCCAGGGGCTGAAGCATGCATTATGCCACCCCAGGCTTGGCCTAACAATCTGACACAACTGGCTGATCACTCAGCTGGGGTAAGTTGGTGTAATCACCTCTTGCTTAGGTGTAGTATACCTATACCTAACCTTAAATGGGACACCTGGTAACCTATAAGTCACTCCTATGGCAGGCCTTAACAATCCTGAAGGCAGAGTGCTTGGTTCCATGTGAGATGGTGCTCTGGCATGAGCTGAGCCTGTCTGCAGTGGTCGGAACAACTTCCTTCTACTGTTTCCAGGTATCGTCATACCATATACTCTTAAGTGCATTATGAACCTCGCGGTTAAATGCTATCTTTGGTTTGGCTTTATCAAAACATGTCGAGTAAGGTGTCATACGAATTGGAATACTAACCCCTCGCCAATTCTGGCGACGGGGTTAGCATTCCACCCTTCTAGAGGGACACGACATGTACAGTGCCTGAAACCCGGGTAAAATCAGACATAGCCTCAGCTCCACAAAATGGATGCTGCCACCACAGACACAAGTCTGCCCTCCTGCTGCTGGGAGTCCTTCCAGCTTGGGAGGTGTGGACAAAGGGTTTCCTGCCAGGGGAGGTGCATGCACCACCCCAGACAGGATTTTGTGTATTGGTCAGGTAGGGCTTGAAAGAAACCAGACATGCCTGTGGCTCACAAGGAGCCTCGGTGCATATGCCAGTTCAAACCGGTCCTGGGGCACACCAGTCCCGGGCCTGGGGCGAGCTGGACAAAGGATTGGGGGTGTAACCACCCCCCTTCCTGGTCCCACCCATAGGGAGGGACCTAGCAGGTAGTCCGGCCCCTAGAATCCGCTTAAAGGTAGGAGCTGTGTCCTAAGACTTCAGACATCCTGGAATCAACTTGAAACTAAGAAGAAGACGGGAACTTCGACATTCAGCTGCACAGAAGACTGAAGAAAATCTCCCCTGTGGTCAGGGAGTGACCACCTTGCTAACGCAAGCACCATCCAGCGAATCAAACGTCTGCTTTGCCGCCGCCTCCCGCCGGAGCCCGAGCCCAGAGACTGACAAGACCTGGACCTCCAGACCTCTCACCGCCCGATCCACAGTCCCTGAAAAGAGGAGACCCGTGGAGGCACCGAGACACGTGGAGCCAGCCACCTTGGAACGACTACGACAAGCTGACAAGTGCAACAACCGAGGCTCCCTCCAAGTTGTGCTTTGGGTCCTGAGAAGCCCAACCCTCGAGCAGCATCTGCACTAAAGGTGAGCCCTCCAGCATCTCCACGATCTGCGTGGGGCCCTTCTGCATTTTGCCACTCGACGCGCCTAACCGGTTGCTGGCCCGCTGGCTAGTGGCCATCTTGGCGACGAAATCTACGACAAACACCGCTGGTCTGGTTGCTCCAGACTGGCCCTTGCTCCCCTCCAAAGGAGCAATCCCTCTGGCCTTGCTGGTCAGAACCAACAGCTGATTTCCGAATCCTCCTACAATTGCTTTTGCCAAGGCTTGTTTGCTTCGATCAAGTCGCCGGCACCGCCGACAGCGAGAGCCTGCGTGGGACAGCTCGTGAGCCGACTCCTGGACGTCGTCGACCTTCAGGGACCACGTGGCTGCGGAGACAAGCTACCCCTCATCACCTGTTTGCACCCGACATCGCCTGGTACCCCCCTGGTGCCACGCTGGTCACTGGCTAGTGACTGTGAACACTGTCCCCTCTGCTTACAGGCCTTCAACATCTCCGATCCACTCTTGGATCCACTGCATCTCTCCCGGACCGACCGCCTGCAGCATCTTTGTCTTCAAGCTCCACGGAACAGATAGAAGAAACCCGACGCACTTTGAGGCCTATGCACCCGCTTCCTGTGGGTGAGGTAAAGCTGGTACTCCGGTGCCCATGTGTAGTAATACATCTCTAGTGCCTGTGTTCCAAATCTTAAGTTCCTAGTGTGAGAAGTTGGCCTGGTATATGCTGTTCACTAGTTCTAGTGACCACCTTGTACCATGCCAAGCAACCCTTATGGTGTGGTTGTAAGTCAACCTTTTTGGACTAGCTGCCCTAGTGGTAGCGTAGGCTGAGCAGTCTTTGAGGCTAAACTCGTGATGCGTGTTAAGCAGGCTGTTTTACCAATAGTAACCCCCTTTTATACCAATGAAAGGACACCACACAGATATATATTCAAAATATATATGTATTTATTTCTCAAAGTAACCCCTAGTCTCTTTATGAGCACAGGAGCACAAATCGTCAAACAAGATTATCACAGAATACACAGAAGTTGCACTTTATATGGATAGGCCCTGGTGGCCACTCGAACCATATACTAAAATAGTGGTATAAGTACCACGAACAGAAAAGGGAAAAGGCCTAGGGCCTCTAGAATCGCTGGGCCTACAAGGAGCTAACGTCAGTTAGTGACCAGGAGGTCCACGGGTGGCGTGTGCAGAGCAAATAGTCACACGCGGGCTCCCATAGGTTTCAATGGGTGCGTAAAAGGTACAAAGTTACTGCAAAGAGGATCTTCCGGATGGACTAGGAACTCAAGATTTGGAACACAGGCACTAGAGATGTAATACTACACTTGGGCACAGGTGTGCCAGCTTTACCTCACCCACAGGAAGCGGGTGCATAGGCCTCAAAGTGCGTCGGGTTTCTTCTATCTGTTCCGTGGAGCTTGGAGACAAAGATGCTGCAGGCGGTCGGTCCGGGAGAGATGCAGTGGATCCAAGAGTGGATCGGAGATGTTGAAGACCTGTAAGCAGAGGGGACAGTGTTCACAGTCACTAGCCAGTGACCAGCGTGGCACCAGGTGGGTACCAGGCGATGTCGGGCGCAAACAGGTGATGAGGGGTAGCTTGTCTCCGCAACCACGTGGTCCCTGAAGGTCGACGACGTCCAGGAGTCGGCTCACGAGCTGTCCCACGCAGGCTCTCGCTGTCGGCGGTGTCGGCGACTTGATCGAAGCCAACAAGCCTTGGCAAAAGCAATTGCAGGAGGATTCGGAAATCAGCTGTTGGTTCTGACCAGCAAGGTCAGAGGGATTGCTCCTTTGGAGGGGAGCAAGGGCCAGTCTGGAGCAACCAGACCAGCGGTGTTTGTCGTAGATTTCGTCGCCAAGATGGCCACTAGCCAGCGGGCCAGCAACCGGTTAGGCGCGTCGAGTGGCAAAATGCAGAAGGGCCCCACACAGATCGTGGAGATGCTGGAGGGCTCACCTTGGGTGCAGATGCTGCTCGAGGGTTGGGCTTCTCAGGACCCAAAGCACAACTTGGAGGGAGCCTCGGTTGTTGCACTGGTCAGCTTGTCGTAGTCGTTCCAAGATGGCTGGCTCCACGTGTCTCGGTGCCTCCACGGGTCTCCTCTTTTCAGGGACTGTGGATCGGGCGGTGAGAGGTCTGGAGGTCCAGGTCTTGTCGGTCTCTGGGCTCGGGCTCCGGCGGGAGGCGGCGGCAAAGCAGACGGTGATTCGCTGGATGGTGCTTGCGTTAGCAAGGTGGTCACTCCCTGACCACAGGGGAGATTTTCTTCAGTCTTCTGTGCAGCAGAATGTCGAAGTTCCCGTCTTCTTCTTAGTTTCAAGTTGATTCCAGGATGTCTGAAGTCTTAGGACACAGCTCCTACCTTTATTCGGATTCTAGGGGCCGGACTACCTGCTAGGTCCCTCCCTATGGGTGGGACCAGGAAGGGGGGTGGTTACACCCCCAATCCTTTGTCCAGCTCGCCCCAGGCCCGGGACTGGTGTGCCCCAGGACCGGTTTGAACTGGCATATGCACCGAGGCTCCGTGTGAGCCACAGGCATGTCTGGTTTCTTTCAAGCCCTACCTGACCAATACACAAAATCCTGTCTGGGGTGGTGCACGCACCTCCCCTGGCAGGAAACCCTTTGTCCACACCTCCCAAGCTGGAAGGACTCCCAGCAGCAGGAGGGCAGACTTGTGTCTGTGGTGGCAGCATCCATTTTGTGGAGCTGAGGCTATGTCTGATTTTACCCGGGTTTCAGGCACTGTACATGTCGTGTCCCTCTAGAAGGGTGGAATGCTAACCCCGTCGCCAGAATTGGCGAGGGGTTAGTATTCCAATTCGTATGACACCTTACTCGACATGTTTTGATAAAGCCAAACCAAAGTTAGCATTTAACCGCGAGGTTCATAATGCACTTAAGAGTATATGGTATGACGATATCTGGAAACAGTAGAAGGAAGTTGTTCCGACCACTGCAGACAGGCTCAGCTCATGCCAGAGCACCATCTCACATGGAACCAAGCACTCTGCCTTCAGGATTGTTAAGGCCTGCCATAGGAGTGACTTATAGGTTACCAGGTGTCCCATTTAAGGTTAGGTATAGGTATACTACACCTAAGTAAGAGGTGATTACACCAACTTACCCCAGCTGAGTGATCAGCCAGTTGTGTCAGATTGTTAGGCCAAGCCTGGGGTGGCATAATACATGCTGCAGCCCCTGGCAGGCCTTGGGTACACCAATGCCCTGGGTACCTAGTGTACACTGGTACAGGGGCTGACAGGGTGATCCACTTCCAATTGGTTATGCACCTAGGGTGCATAGTTTTAATTTAGTAGAGAGAACAGCAGGCTGGGGGTCTGATTGGCAGGCCCACAGCCTCAATATGTCAAAAACCAGTGAAGCAAAAAGCAAAAATTTGGGGTGACCATAGGATAGCAGACCCTACTCTCCTACACAACCCCCCCCCAAACGCTGGGACATTAAACTTAGCCTTGACCAGTCTCGTCTTCATGTCCTAAGTGGAAGTACCTGGAGAGACCATCTGCATTCCCATGGTCAGTACCTGGCCGGTGCTCCACTGTAAAGTCCATCCCCTGTAGGGAAATGGACCACCTAAGCAGTTTGGGGTTTTCACCCTTCATCTGATTTAGCCACAAGAGGGGCTTATGGTCGGTCTGAATCTTGAAGTGAGTGCCAAACAAGTATGGCCTCAGCTTCTTCAGGGCCCACACCACAGCAAAGGCCTCCCTCTCAATAGCTGACTGTAGGAAGGTGGATATCTGACTATGGTTACCCCC
The DNA here is from genome assembly GCF_964204655.1 of Triturus cristatus. NCBI lineage: Eukaryota > Metazoa > Chordata > Amphibia > Caudata > Salamandridae > Triturus > Triturus cristatus. Next base: position 46,354 of record NW_028187658.1, on the reverse strand, counting down.
AAATTTTTGCCTAGTGTCTAGCTGGTTTTTCGACTTAGTTGGCCTGAGATCCTGCCATTCAGGCTCTCAGGCTATCTGCTCTCTCTTTAAAATGGACTCCATGTACCCTAGGTACATACCCAATTGGTTGGATCACCCTGTCAGCCCCTGTACCAGTGTACACTAGGTACCCAGGGCATTGGTGTACCCCAGGCCTGCCAAGGGCTGCAGCATGTATTATGCCACCCCAGGCTTGGCCTAACAATCTGACACAACTGGCTGATCACTCAGCTGGGGTAAGTTGGTGTAATCACCTCTTACTTAGGTGTAGTATACCTATACCTAAACTTAAATGGGACACCTGGTAACCTATAAGTCACTCCTATGGCAGGCCTTAACAATCCTGAAGGCAGAGTGCTTGGTTCCATGTGAGATGGTGCTCTGGCATGAGCTGAGCCTGTCTGCAGTGGTCGGAACAACTTCCTTCTACTGTTTCCAGATATCGTCATACCATATACTCTTAAGTGCATTATGAACCTCGCGGTTAAATGCTATCTTTGGTTTGGCTTTATCAAAACATGTCGAGTAAGGTGTCATACGAATTGGAATACTAACCCCTCGCCAATTCTGGCGACGGGGTTAGCATTCCACCCTTCTAGAGGGACACGACATGTACAGTACCTGAAACCCGGGTAAAATCAGACATAGCCTCAGCTCCACAAAATGGATGCTGCCACCACAGACACAAGTCTGCCCTCCTGCTGCTGGGAGTCCTTCCAGCTTGGGAGGTGTGGACAAAGGGTTTCCTGCCAGGGGAGGTGCGTGCACCACCCCAGACAGGATTTTGTGTATTGGTCAGGTAGGGCTTGAAAGAAACCAGACATGCCTGTGGCTCACAAGGAGCCTCGGTGCATATGCCAGTTCAAACCGGTCCTGGGGCACACCAGTCCCGGGCCTGGGGCGAGCTGGACAAAGGATTGGGGGTGTAACCACCCCCCTTCCTGGTCCCACCCATAGGGAGGGACCTAGCAGGTAGTCCGGCCCCTAGAATCCGAATAAAGGTAGGAGCTGTGTCCTAAGACTTCAGACATCCTGGAATCAACTTGAAACTAAGAAGAAGACGGGAACTTCGACATTCTGCTGCACAGAAGACTGAAGAAAATCTCCCCTGTGGTCAGGGAGTGACCACCTTGCTAACGCAAGCACCATCCAGCGAATCACCGTCTGCTTTGCCGCCGCCTCCCGCCGGAGCCCGAGCCCAGAGACTGACAAGACCTGGACCTCCAGACCTCTCACCGCCCGATCCACAGTCCCTGCAAAGAGGAGACCCGTGGAGGCACCGAGACACGTGGAGCCAGCCATCTTGAAACGACCACGACAAGCTGACCAGTGCAACAACCGAGGCTCCCTCCAAGTTGTGCTTTGGGTCCTGAGAAGCCCAACCCTCGAGCAGCATCTGCACCAAAGGTGAGCCCTCCAGCATCTCCACGATCTGCGTGGGGCCCTTCTGCATTTTGCCACTCGACGCGCCTAACCGGTTGCTGGCCCGCTGGCTAGTGGCCATCTTGGCGACGAAATCTACGACAAACACCGCTGGTCTGGTTGCTCCAGACTGGCCCTTGCTCCCCTCCAAAGGAGCAATCCCTCTGACCTTGCTGGTCAGAACCAACAGCTGATTTCCGAATCCTTCTACAATTGCTTTTGCCAAGGCTTGTTTGCTTCAATCAAGTCGCCGACACCGCCGACAGCGAGAGCCTGCGTGGGACAGCTCGTGAGCCGACTCCTGGACGTCGTCGACCTTCAGGGACCACGTGGCTGCGGAGACAAGCTACCCCTCATCACCTGTTTGCACCCGACATCGCCTGGTACCCACCTGGTGCCACGCTGGTCACTGGCTAGTGACTGTGAACACTGTCCCCTCTGCTTACAGGTCTTTAACATCTCCGATCCACTCTTGGATCCACTGCATCTCTTCCCGACCGACCGCCTGCAGCATCTTTGTCCCAGGCTCAACGGAACAGATAGAAGAAACCCGACGCACTTTGAGGCCTATGCACCCGCTTCCTGTGGGTGAGGTAAAGCTGGTACTCCGGTGCCCATGTGTAGTAATACATCTCTAGTGCCTGTGTTCCAAATCTTAAGTTCCTAGGTCATCCGGAAGATTCCTTTTGCAGTAACTTTGTACTTTTTACGCACCCATTGAAACCTATGGGAGCACGCGTGTGACTATTTGCTCTGCACACGCCACCCGTGGACCTCCTGGTCACTAACTGACGTTAGCTCCTTGTAGGCCCAGCGATTCTAGAGGCCCTAGGCCTTTTCCCTTTTCTGTTCGTGGTACTTATACCACTATTTTAGTATATGGTTCGAGTGGCCACCAGGGCCTATCCATATAAAGTGCAACTTCTGTGTATTCTGTGATAATCTTGTTTGACGATTTGTGCTCCTGTGCTCATAAAGAGACTAGGGGTTACTTTGATAAATAAATACATATATATTTTGAATATATATCTGTGTGGTGTCCTTTCATTGGTATAAAAGGGGGTTGCATTTGGTAAAACAGCTGGCTTAACACGCATCACGAGTTTAGCCTCAAAGACTGCTTAGCCTACGCTACCACTAGGGCAGCTAGTCCAAAAAGGTTGACTTACAACCACACCATAAGGGTTGCTTGGCATGGTACAAGGTGGTCACTAGAACTAGTGAACAGCATATACCAGGCCAACTTCTCACATTGGTGAGCAGCGGTGGGATTTGAGCTTGCTGTGTTTTACCATTGTAATCTCTTGGTTACCAATTGAAAGATCACATAGGTACCTGTAGGTACATATAAAACAAGATTAGATATACATAAGTTCTACTGAACTTAGTTGTTGTAGAGCAAAGGGAGTAGCACACCCTGACTACAACTACTAGATAGGTTTAGTAGGTAAACCCAAGTGTAGGTAGATTGCAACACATCCACCCACACTTAAGAGCAATGGCCGGGGCAGAGGGGTCCACTGTACCCATCTCTGTTGAGAGTGACCCCCAGAGGGCACCATCCAGCTTTGCTACCCTTAATCAGAATGAGCTCAGGCATTTGGCAACTCTTAGAGGCCTTAAACAGCCCAAGAACCCAAACTCTGCTGAGCTCAGAGAGCTCTTACAGAATGATGAGAATCAGAGAGCACTCAAGAAAGCTTCCCAGTTAGCCCCCTTAGGGTCAGGAACAGGAGGCCCCCCTTCTGAAGATACTACAGAGGTACCCAGTTCCAATAGCCATCCCTTAGATGAGAACCATACTACAGGGGAGGAAAGTGGTGAGGATACAGAAAGTAGTGATGATGAAGGGAGAACTAGCCCAGTGCCAAGTATTATACTTGGCCCAGCTAAACTAAGGCTATTGGGGACTGACAATGGGTTCCCCCCATTGGATCTCCCCAGTGGACTTAACACAGGGCTTGGGAGGCAAAGGAATCGCTCAGGTGACTCCAATGCTTCTCATGGCTCTAGAGGCTCTCAAGGTCACTCCAGGAAAAGGATGACCACCCCTCAGAGGAGGGAACATGAGGCCAGAATGCAGGAAGCCCAGCTGAGGATCAGGAAGCAGGAGCTAGAAGTAGCCCTGATGGAAGAAAAACTGAGCAAGGCTAGGCAGCATAGAGAGAGTGGGTCTATACCCACTGGTGGCAGCAATGTCCCTAGGGACAAAGATAGGGTCTTTGACAATAGGAACCTGTCCAAGATTGTGCCCCCCTACAAAAGTGGGGATGACATCCACAAATGGATGACTGCTCTTGAGAGAGCCTGCAAAGTGCAGCAGGTTCCTGAAGACCAGTGGGCAGCAATCTTATGGCTCTCCTTTGAGGGGAGAGGCAGAGATAGACTCCTCACTGTTAGAGAAGAGGATGTCAGAAATTACAGAGTCCTGAAGAGTGTCCTAGTTGATGGGTTAGGCTTAACCACTGAACAGTACAGGTTAATGTTCAGAGACACCCAGAAGACACAGACTCAGGACTGGTCTGAATATGTGGAATGTGCCACTAAGGCTTTGGAGGGTTGGTTGCTGGGAAGTAAGGTGTCTGATTATACAGGATTGTACAATTTGATGATGAGAGAGCAGATTTTAAGTAATTGTCAAAACCAGCTTCTCCATCAACACCTGGTAGACTCAGATTTGACCTCTCCCCAAGAATTGGGAAAGAGGGCAGATAAATGGGTCAGGACCAGGATCAGGCCTAAAAACCAGGGTGGTGACCAAAAGAAAGATACCACCAAGCCTCAAGAGAAGGGTGGGGATAAAGAAAAAGAGAAACCTTCCTCAGGGCCCCAAAACTCCACACAGGGTGGTGGGTCCCAAGCTCCCTCCTCTACCACAGCTAAAAAGCCCTACTGCCATGAGTGTAAAACTCCTGGGCATTGGAAAACTGACAGCGGTTGCCCAAGGGCTAAAAACAAAACTGTTCCTCCAATTACTCCTGTCACACCACCTATTACTGTTAGCAGTAATCCCCCAGGTGGTGGGAGTGCCCCCAGAAATCTGGGTGGGTTTACTTGGGGAACACAGGGGGACCCTGGCTTAGCCAATTCCCCTACAGCAACCACTCTTGTCTGTGATGGTGGCATGGGGTTTGCCAACTTCACTGCCTGTCCCAACACTTTGGGTAGGTACAGACAGGAGCCCTACATCAATGGTACAAAAGCTGAGGCCTACAGAGACACTGGGGCTAGCATCACAATGGTGGCCCATTGGCTAGTTCCCTCTGAGCAGCTTTTGCCCGGTTTCTCCTACCAGGTGACTAACATTGATGGCAAACAGAACAGTCATCCCATGGCAGAGGTATGTCTCAGCTGGGGAGGGGTCACTGGCCCTAAAAGGGTAGCAGTGTCCCCAACCTTGCCTGTAGACTGCTTACTGGGGAATGACTTAGAACTCTCAGCTTGGGCTGGAGTTGAACAAGACACCCATTCTAAAATGGTAGGCCTTTCACAAAAGGGTAGGGGGGTTGTGCCATTCACAACCCCTGTCCAAATAGATTTCCTCCCTGAAAAGGTTGGAAGGGCAGTGGTAGCCACAGCCCAGGCACAGACAGACTTCCCTGTAGGGACTGGCAGAGCTGTGACAGTCACAGCTCAAACACAAACTGAGTGCCCCCCTGAAAAGGTTGGCAAGGCTGTAATGGTCTCAGCCTATACTCAGACTGACATAGGTGTAGTGAAGCCTGAAACAATGGATCACTCCACACAAACTGAGAGTAGTGGGGAGGAAGAAAAGTCTCCCTCTCCCCAGACATTAGGAAAAGGTCAGCCTCCTCAGGGATCTGACCTCACCCCTTGTGAAGGAACTGCCCCAGAGGTAGCCAGGCCTGGCCTGGCAGAGCCTCTGATGTCAGTGGCCCCTTCCAAGGTGGGATCCAGTCTGGTGCAGGTAGCCTGCCTCTCTCTACCCTGCCTCAGTCAGCCCAGGGCTGCAGAGGTCAGGGAGGCCAGTGGACCCCCAGAGGGCCCCTGTCCACAAGAACCCCCCCATCAAAAGAATGAGGATTGCCTGGCTAGTAGCCCTAGTCAGGTGATGGGTAAAAACATTCCTGAGGGATCTCCTTTACAGGTAGTTAGGGACCTCCCCCAGGGGGATTCTGTTGGGCACAGGCAAACATGGGACCTTAGGGCCCCAAACCTGACCCGTCCCTCCAGTAAGCCCACAAAAGGGACCCAGCCTCCAGCTTTAGGTAGCCAGAGGCTGACCCTGAGAGCACAGTGCAACTCAGTTAAAGAAAGAAAGGCATCCATGGTGGAGGATGATTGGAGGAAGCTGAGGCCTCACTTTGAGGACACTCACTTCAGTACTCCATCTCAACACCAGCCTTTTACTTTGCCAAGACACACCACAGGTAGAGATTCCCTATGGTGGAGACCCTCTGATACCCTTAGGGTGAGGGATTGCTTAGTGGACCATGAGACAGGGGGTAACCATGCCAGTGCTGGTTCCTCCTTATATGGCCACTTGGGCAATATAGGCTTACCTGGTCAAGGTCAGCCTTATCTCCCTTCGTTTGGGGGGGGGTTGTGTAGGAAGGTGGATATCTGACTATGGTTACCCCCAAATTTTTGCCTAGTGTCTAGCTGGTTTTTCGACTTAGTTGGCCTGAGATCCTGCCATTCAGGCTCTCAGGCTATCTGCTCTCTCTTTAAAATGGACTCCATGTACCCTAGGTACATACCCAATTGGTTGGATCACCCTGTCAGCCCCTGTACCAGTGTACACTAGGTACCCAGGGCATTGGTGTACCCCAGGCCTGCCAAGGGCTGCAGCATGTATTATGCCACCCCAGGCTTGGCCTAACAATCTGACACAACTGGCTGATCACTCAGCTGGGGTAAGTTGGTGTAATCACCTCTTACTTAGGTGTAGTATACCTATACCTAAACTTAAATGGGACACCTGGTAACCTATAAGTCACTCCTATGGCAGGCCTTAACAATCCTGAAGGCAGAGTGCTTGGTTCCATGTGAGATGGTGCTCTGGCATGAGCTGAGCCTGTCTGCAGTGGTCGGAACAACTTCCTTCTACTGTTTCCAGATATCGTCATACCATATACTCTTAAGTGCATTATGAACCTCGCGGTTAAATGCTATCTTTGGTTTGGCTTTATCAAAACATGTCGAGTAAGGTGTCATACGAATTGGAATACTAACCCCTCGCCAATTCTGGCGACGGGGTTAGCATTCCACCCTTCTAGAGGGACACGACATGTACAGTACCTGAAACCCGGGTAAAATCAGACATAGCCTCAGCTCCACAAAATGGATGCTGCCACCACAGACACAAGTCTGCCCTCCTGCTGCTGGGAGTCCTTCCAGCTTGGGAGGTGTGGACAAAGGGTTTCCTGCCAGGGGAGGTGCGTGCACCACCCCAGACAGGATTTTGTGTATTGGTCAGGTAGGGCTTGAAAGAAACCAGACATGCCTGTGGCTCACAAGGAGCCTCGGTGCATATGCCAGTTCAAACCGGTCCTGGGGCACACCAGTCCCGGGCCTGGGGCGAGCTGGACAAAGGATTGGGGGTGTAACCACCCCCCTTCCTGGTCCCACCCATAGGGAGGGACCTAGCAGGTAGTCCGGCCCCTAGAATCCGAATAAAGGTAGGAGCTGTGTCCTAAGACTTCAGACATCCTGGAATCAACTTGAAACTAAGAAGAAGACGGGAACTTCGACATTCTGCTGCACAGAAGACTGAAGAAAATCTCCCCTGTGGTCAGGGAGTGACCACCTTGCTAACGCAAGCACCATCCAGCGAATCACCGTCTGCTTTGCCGCCGCCTCCCGCCGGAGCCCGAGCCCAGAGACTGACAAGACCTGGACCTCCAGACCTCTCACCGCCCGATCCACAGTCCCTGCAAAGAGGAGACCCGTGGAGGCACCGAGACACGTGGAGCCAGCCATCTTGAAACGACCACGACAAGCTGACCAGTGCAACAACCGAGGCTCCCTCCAAGTTGTGCTTTGGGTCCTGAGAAGCCCAACCCTCGAGCAGCATCTGCACCAAAGGTGAGCCCTCCAGCATCTCCACGATCTGCGTGGGGCCCTTCTGCATTTTGCCACTCGACGCGCCTAACCGGTTGCTGGCCCGCTGGCTAGTGGCCATCTTGGCGACGAAATCTACGACAAACACCGCTGGTCTGGTTGCTCCAGACTGGCCCTTGCTCCCCTCCAAAGGAGCAATCCCTCTGACCTTGCTGGTCAGAACCAACAGCTGATTTCCGAATCCTTCTACAATTGCTTTTGCCAAGGCTTGTTTGCTTCAATCAAGTCGCCGACACCGCCGACAGCGAGAGCCTGCGTGGGACAGCTCGTGAGCCGACTCCTGGACGTCGTCGACCTTCAGGGACCACGTGGCTGCGGAGACAAGCTACCCCTCATCACCTGTTTGCACCCGACATCGCCTGGTACCCACCTGGTGCCACGCTGGTCACTGGCTAGTGACTGTGAACACTGTCCCCTCTGCTTACAGGTCTTTAACATCTCCGATCCACTCTTGGATCCACTGCATCTCTTCCCGACCGACCGCCTGCAGCATCTTTGTCCCAGGCTCAACGGAACAGATAGAAGAAACCCGACGCACTTTGAGGCCTATGCACCCGCTTCCTGTGGGTGAGGTAAAGCTGGTACTCCGGTGCCCATGTGTAGTAATACATCTCTAGTGCCTGTGTTCCAAATCTTAAGTTCCTAGGTCATCCGGAAGATTCCTTTTGCAGTAACTTTGTACTTTTTACGCACCCATTGAAACCTATGGGAGCACGCGTGTGACTATTTGCTCTGCACACGCCACCCGTGGACCTCCTGGTCACTAACTGACGTTAGCTCCTTGTAGGCCCAGCGATTCTAGAGGCCCTAGGCCTTTTCCCTTTTCTGTTCGTGGTACTTATACCACTATTTTAGTATATGGTTCGAGTGGCCACCAGGGCCTATCCATATAAAGTGCAACTTCTGTGTATTCTGTGATAATCTTGTTTGACGATTTGTGCTCCTGTGCTCATAAAGAGACTAGGGGTTACTTTGATAAATAAATACATATATATTTTGAATATATATCTGTGTGGTGTCCTTTCATTGGTATAAAAGGGGGTTGCATTTGGTAAAACAGCTGGCTTAACACGCATCACGAGTTTAGCCTCAAAGACTGCTTAGCCTACGCTACCACTAGGGCAGCTAGTCCAAAAAGGTTGACTTACAACCACACCATAAGGGTTGCTTGGCATGGTACAAGGTGGTCACTAGAACTAGTGAACAGCATATACCAGGCCAACTTCTCACACTGACCAATTCTTCTCTCTGGGGGTCAACCTTCTGCTAATAAAAGCAATGGGTTGGTCTTGACCATCTACATTAAGTTGTGACAGCACAGCTCCCACACCCAACTCAGAAGCATCTGTTTGGACAATAAACTCTTTGGAGTAGTCAGGACTTTTCAGGATAGGTGCAGAGCACATGGCCTCCTTCAGGTCATCAAATGCCTTTTGACAGCTTACTGTCCACTGAACCTTTTTGGGCATCTTCTTGGATGTCAGATCATTAAGAGGAGTCACAATGGACCCATAGTTCTTAACAAACTTCCTGTAATACCCAGTCAAGCCCAAGAAAGCTCGAACTTGAGTCTGGGTGGTTGGAGGGGACCAATCCTTGATGGACTGTATCTTACTCTCCAGTGGTTGAACTTGGCCCCCACCTACAAGGTGGCCCAAATACACAACCTTACTCTGCCCTATCTGGCACTTAGTAGCCTTGATAGTGAGGCCTGCCCTTTGCAGAGCCTCAAGAGCCTTCTTCAGGTGGATCAGGTGATCCTCCCAGGTGGAACTAAAGACAGCAATGTCATCAAGATATGCTGCGCAAAAGTCATCCAACCCAGTAAGGACTTGGTTCACCAGCCTTTGGAAGGTGGCAGGTGCATTCTTCAGACCAAAGGGCATCACCACAAACTGATAATGCCCACCTGGGGTTGAGAATGCTGTTTTGGCCTTAGACTCCTCAGCTAACCTGATTTGCCAATAGCCAGCTGTCAAGTCAAATGTGCTCAAAAACTTTGCAGAAGCTAGTTTGTCTATGAGCTCATCTGCCCTTGGAATAGGGTGTGCATCTGTCCTGGTGACAGCATTGAGTCCTCTGTAGTCCACACAGAACCTCATCTCTCTCTTGCCATCTTTGGTGTGAGGTTTGGGGACCAGAACCACTGGGCTAGCCCAGGGGCTCTCTGAGGGTTCAATGACACCTAATTCCAGCATTTTATGTACCTCAGCCTTTATACAGTCCCTGACGTGGTCAGGTTGTCTGTAAAGTTTGTTCTTTACAGGCAGACTGTCACCAGTGTCCACAACATGGGTACACCAGTCAGTTTGACTAGGTATCAAGGAAAACATATGTGAAAATGATTGTAGAACCTGTCTACATTCAGTCTGCTGATGGGCAGTGAGGTTGCCCCCAAGGGTCACTCCTTCAACTGAGCCATCTTCAGGGTTCTGAGACAACAGGTCTGGGAGAGGGTCACTCTCTTCCTCCTGTCCCTCATCTGTAGCCATGAGCAAGCCCATGTCTGCCCTGTCAACATATGCTTTAAGCCTGTTAACATGGAGTACCCTGTGGGGACTCCTGGGAGTTCCTAGGTCCACCAAGTAGGTGACCTCTCCCTTCTTTTCCAGGATTGTATGGGGTCCAGACCATTTGTCTTGGAGTGCTGCTGGGGCCACTGGCTCCAACACCCATACCTTCTGTCCTGGCTGATACTCAACCAAGACAGCCTTTTGGTCATGCCAAGCTTTCTGTAAGGCCTGGCTTGCCTCAAGGTTTTTAGATGCCTTCTCCATATACTCAGCCATCCTGGAGCGGAGACCAAGTACATAGTCCACTATGTCTAGCTTAGGCTTTTTGAGAGGTAACTCCCATCCTTCCTTCACCAAACACAGTGGGCCTCTCACAGGGTGCCCAAACAACAATTCAAAGGGGCTGTAGCCAACTCCTTTTTGTGGGACCTCTCTGTAAGCAAACAGAAGGCAGGGTAGAAGGATATCCCATCTTCGCCTGAGCTTTTCAGGTAATCCTTTGATCATACCCTTTAGGGTCTTGTTGAATCTCTCAACAAGCCCATTGCATTGTGGGTGATAAGGGGTGGTGAACTTGTAGTTGACACCACATTCCTTCCACATAGCTGTCAAGTATCCTGACATAAAGTTGGTACCTCTGTCAGATACTACCTCCTTAGGAAACCCCACTCTGGAGAATACTCCCAGCAGGGCCCTGGCCACAACAGGAGCTGTAGTGGTCCTAAGGGGAATTGCCTCTGGATACCTGGTGGCATGATCCACTACCACCAGTATAAATCTGTGCCCAGATGCAGTGGGAGGATCCATGGGACCCACTATGTCTATTCCCACTCTTTCAAAGGGGACCCCCACCACAGGTAGTGGTATAAGGGGGGCCTTTGTTGTGCCACCTGATTTGCCACTGGCTTGGCAGGTAACACAGGAGCGACAAAACTCCTTTGTATCTTCATTCATATGAGGCCAGTGAAAGTGAGGGACAAGCCTGTCCCAAGTCTTGTTCTGGCCTAAGTGTCCTGCTAAAGGAATGTCATGGGCCAAGGTAAGAAGGAAGCCCCTAAATTGCAGAGGTATGACCAACCTCCTGGTTGCACCAGGCTTGGGGTCTCTAGCCTCTGAATAAAGGAGCCCTTCATCCCAATACACTTTATGGGTACCTTGAGCATTCCCAGCAGCCTCAGCAGCAGCCAGCTGTCTGAGGGGTTCAAGAGAGGGACAGGATAACTGAGCCTGCCTCAAGTCAGCCCTTGAAGGTCCCCCTGTCCCCAGAAACCCAACCTGGTCAGGTTCAAGCTCTTCAGGGACAGTTCCTTCAGGGTCCTCTAGATCAGCTTCCTGGGAAGGCTGATCATCACTCTGAGGCAGGGGGGAAGGCACAGCCTTGACCCTCCTGTTCTTCTTCTTGGTAGGTGCTTGGTCCATTGTTCCAGGATCCAAGACCTGAGGTTCAGTGAGGCACTTTTTGGCCTGTGACCTGGTCACAGCAAGGACATGTGATGATATACCTAACATCTCTGCATGAGTCCTGTACTCCACTTCTGACCATAGAGAACTCTCTAGGTCATTGCCCAACAAACATTCTACTGGGAGGTCTGCACTAACCACAACCCTTTTGAGGCCAGTTACCCCTCCCCATGAGAAGTTAACAACTGCCACACTATGTGAAGTAGTGGCATTGCTGGCATTGGTCACCAGGTAGTTCTCACCTGGTATGTACTGTCCAGGATCCACAAAGCCTGGTGTCACCATAGTGACACTGGCACATGTGTCCCTGTAGGCTTGAGCCACTTTGTCATTAATTAAAGGAGTCTGTCTGTACTTGCCCAGGTTACTGGGGCTCACAGTCAGGGACAAATCAATGTCCCCATCACAGATCAAGACTGCCTGTGTAAGGGTTCTGTCTAAGTCAGAATCTCCTTCAGTTCCCATAGTGATTCCCACTACACCCTTTGTCTGGGGACCAACACTGCTAACAGTAGTACTGGGAGCAGGTGCCTTAGGGGCAACAGTGTTGGGGGCTCCACCCTTTTTGCAATCACTAGTCCAGTGAGTTGTATTTTTACAATGATTGCACCAGGGTTTCTTCTGACCTTCTTTCTTCTTCTTGGACTGTTGGGACCCACCCTCCTTAGCAGTAGTTTGGGGCCCTGTTGAAGACTTCTGGTCTTTAGGTTTCTGATCTCCACCCTTTTGGTCTGTCTTCTTCTGATCACCCCCTTGGCCCTGGTTCTGGTTCTTTTGCTTAACCCTGGTTCTGACCCATTTGTCTGCCTTCTTTCCCAATTCTTGGGGAGAGGTCAGATCAGAGTCAACCAAGTGTTGATGCAGTTGCTGGTTTTGACAGTTATTTAAAATCTGTTCTCTCATCATCAAATTATACAATCCTGTAAAATCAGATACCTTACTTCCCAGCAACCAACCCTCCAAAGCCTTAGTGGCACATTCAATGTATTCAGACCAGTCCTGAGTCTGTGTCTTTTGGGTGTCTCTGAACATTAACCTGTACTGCTCAGTGGTTAAGCCTAACCCATCAACTAGAACACTCTTCAGGACTCTGTAGTTTCTGACATCCTCTTCTCTAACAGTGAGGAGTCTGTCTCTGCCTCTTCCTTCAAAGGAGAGCCAGAGGATTGCTGCCCACTGATCTTCAGGAACCTGCTGTACTTTGCAGGCTCTCTCAAGAGCAGTTATCCACTTGTGGATGTCATCCCCACTTTTGTAGGGGGGCACAACCTTAGACAGGTTTCTATTGTCGAAAACCCTATCTTTGTCCTTAGGGACAATGCTGCCACCAGTGGGTATAGACCCACTCTCTTTATGCTGTCTAGCCTTGCTAAGTTTCTCTTCCATCAGGGCTACTTCTAGCTCCTGCTTCCTGATCCTCAGCTGAGCCTCTTGCATCTTGGCCTCATGTTCCCTCCTCTGAGGGGTGGTCATCCTTCTCCTGGAGTGACCTTGAGAGCCTCTAGAGCCATGGGAAGCATTGGAGTCACCTGAGCGATTCCTTTGCCTTCCCAGCCCTGTGTTAAGTCCACTGGGGAGATCCAGTGGGTTGACCCCACTGTCAGTCCCCAATAGCCTTGGTTTAGCTGGGCCAAGTATAATACTTGGCACTGGGCTAGTTCTCCCTTCATCCTCACTACTGTCAGTATCCTTTTCACTCTCATCCTCTGTGGTAGGCATCCCATCTAAGGGGTGACTATTGGGAAGGGGTACTTCAGTGGCATCTTTAGAAGGGGGGCCTCCTGTTCCTGTCCCTGAGGGGGCTAACTGGGAAGCTTTCTTGAGTGCTCTCTGATTCTCATCATTCTGTAAGAGCTCTCTGAGCTCAGCAGAGTTTGGGTTCTTGGGCTGTTTAAGGCCTCTAAGAGTTGCCAAATGCCTGAGCTCATTCTGATTAAGGGTAGCAAAGCTGGATGGTGCCCTCTGGGGGTCACTCTCAACAGAGATGGGTACAGTGGACCCCTCTGCCCCGGCCATTGCTCTTAAGTGTGGGTGGATGTGTTGCAATCTACCTACACTTGGGTTTACCTACTAAACCTATCTAGTAGTTGTAGTCAGGGTGTGCTACTCCCTTTGCTCTACAACAACTAAGTTCAGTAGAACTTATGTATATCTAATCTTGTTTTATATGTACCTACAGGTACCTATGTGATCTTTCAATTGGTAACCAAGAGATTACAATGGTAAAACACAGCAAGCTCAAATCCAACCGCTGCTCACCAATGTGAGAAGTTGGCCTGGTATATGCTGTTCACTAGTTCTAGTGACCACCTTGTACCATGCCAAGCAACCCTTATGGTGTGGTTGTAAGTCAACCTTTTTGGACTAGCTGCCCTAGTGGTAGCGTAGGCTGAGCAGTCTTTGAGGCTAAACTCGTGATGCGTGTTAAGCAGGCTGTTTTACCAATAGTAACCCCCTTTTATACCAATGAAAGGACACCACACAGATATATATTCAAAATATATATGTATTTATTTCTCAAAGTAACCCCTAGTCTCTTTATGAGCACAGGAGCACAAATCGTCAAACAAGATTATCACAGAATACACAGAAGTTGCACTTTATATGGATAGGCCCTGGTGGCCACTCGAACCATATACTAAAATAGTGGTATAAGTACCACGAACAGAAAAGGGAAAAGGCCTAGGGCCTCTAGAATCGCTGGGCCTACAAGGAGCTAACGTCAGTTAGTGACCAGGAGGTCCACGGGTGGCGTGTGCAGAGCAAATAGTCACACGCGGGCTCCCATAGGTTTCAATGGGTGCGTAAAAGGTACAAAGTTACTGCAAAGAGGATCTTCCGGATGGACTAGGAACTCAAGATTTGGAACACAGGCACTAGAGATGTAATACTACACTTGGGCACAGGTGTGCCAGCTTTACCTCACCCACAGGAAGCGGGTGCATAGGCCTCAAAGTGCGTCGGGTTTCTTCTATCTGTTCCGTGGAGCTTGGAGACAAAGATGCTGCAGGCGGTCGGTCCGGGAGAGATGCAGTGGATCCAAGAGTGGATCGGAGATGTTGAAGACCTGTAAGCAGAGGGGACAGTGTTCACAGTCACTAGCCAGTGACCAGCGTGGCACCAGGTGGGTACCAGGCGATGTCGGGCGCAAACAGGTGATGAGGGGTAGCTTGTCTCCGCAACCACGTGGTCCCTGAAGGTCGACGACGTCCAGGAGTCGGCTCACGAGCTTTCCCACGCAGGCTCTCGCTGTCGGCGGTGTCGGCGACTTGATCGAAGCCAACAAGCCTTGGCAAAAGCAATTGCAGGAGGATTCGGAAATCAGCTGTTGGTTCTGACCAGCAAGGTCAGAGGGATTGCTCCTTTGGAGGGGAGCAAGGGCCAGTCTGGAGCAACCAGACCAGCGGTGTTTGTCGTAGATTTCGTCGCCAAGATGGCCACTAGCCAGCGGGCCAGCAACCGGTTAGGCGCGTCGAGTGGCAAAATGCAGAAGGGCCCCACACAGATCGTGGAGATGCTGGAGGGCTCACCTTGGGTGCAGATGCTGCTCGAGGGTTGGGCTTCTCAGGACCCAAAGCACAACTTGGAGGGAGCCTCGGTTGTTGCACTGGTCAGCTTGTCGTAGTCGTTCCAAGATGGCTGGCTCCACGTGTCTCGGTGCCTCCACGGGTCTCCTCTTTTCAGGGACTGTGGATCGGGCGGTGAGAGGTCTGGAGGTCCAGGTCTTGTCGGTCTCTGGGCTCGGGCTCCGGCGGGAGGCGGCGGCAAAGCAGACGGTGATTCGCTGGATGGTGCTTGCGTTAGCAAGGTGGTCACTCCCTGACCACAGGGGAGATTTTCTTCAGTCTTCTGTGCAGCAGAATGTCGAAGTTCCCGTCTTCTTCTTAGTTTCAAGTTGATTCCAGGATGTCTGAAGTCTTAGGACACAGCTCCTACCTTTATTCGGATTCTAGGGGCCGGACTACCTGCTAGGTCCCTCCCTATGGGTGGGACCAGGAAGGGGGGTGGTTACACCCCCAATCCTTTGTCCAGCTCGCCCCAGGCCCGGGACTGGTGTGCCCCAGGACCGGTTTGAACTGGCATATGCACCGAGGCTCCTTGTGAGCCACAGGCATGTCTGGTTTCTTTCAAGCCCTACCTGACCAATACACAAAATCCTGTCTGGGGTGGTGCACGCACCTCCCCTGGCAGGAAACCCTTTGTCCACACCTCCCAAGCTGGAAGGACTCCCAGCAGCAGGAGGGCAGACTTGTGTCTGTGGTGGCAGCATCCATTTTGTGGAGCTGAGGCTATGTCTGATTTTACCCGGGTTTCAGGCACTGTACATGTCGTGTCCCTCTAGAAGGGTGGAATGCTAACCCCGTCGCCAGAATTGGCGAGGGGTTAGTATTCCAATTCGTATGACACCTTACTCGACATGTTTTGATAAAGCCAAACCAAAGTTAGCATTTAACCGCGAGGTTCATAATGCACTTAAGAGTATATGGTATGACGATATCTGGAAACAGTAGAAGGAAGTTGTTCCGACCACTGCAGACAGGCTCAGCTCATGCCAGAGCACCATCTCACATGGAACCAAGCACTCTGCCTTCAGGATTGTTAAGGCCTGCCATAGGAGTGACTTATAGGTTACCAGGTGTCCCATTTAAGGTTAGGTATAGGTATACTACACCTAAGTAAGAGGTGATTACACCAACTTACCCCAGCTGAGTGATCAGCCAGTTGTGTCAGATTGTTAGGCCAAGCCTGGGGTGGCATAATACATGCTGCAGCCCCTGGCAGGCCTTGGGTACACCAATGCCCTGGGTACCTAGTGTACACTGGTACAGGGGCTGACAGGGTGATCCACTTCCAATTGGTTATGCACCTAGGGTGCATAGTTTTAATTTAGTAGAGAGAACAGCAGGCTGGGGGTCTGATTGGCAGGCCCACAGCCTCAATATGTCAAAAACCAGTGAAGCAAAAAGCAAAAATTTGGGGTGACCATAGGATAGCAGACCCTACTCTCCTACACCTAGTCAACCCGGAAGATCTCCTTTGCAGTAACTTTGTACTTTTTACGCACCCATTGAAACCTATGGGAGCACGCGTGTGACTATTTGCTCTGCACACGCCACCCGTGGACCTCCTGGTCACTAACTGACTGTAGGAGAGTAGGGTCTGCTATCCTATGGTCACCCCAAATTTTTGCTTTTTGCTTCACTGGTTTTTGACATATTGAGGCTGTGGGCCTGCCAATCAGACCCCCAGCCTGCTGTTCTCTCTACTAAATTAAAACTATGCACCCTAGGTGCATAACCCATTGGAAGTGGATCACCCTGTCAGCCCCTGTACCAGTGTACACTAGGTACCCAGGGCATTGGTGTACCCAAGGCCTGCCAAGGGCTGCAGCATGTATTATGCCACCCCAGGCTTGGCCTAACAATTTGACACAACTGGCTGATCACTCAGCTGGGGTAAGTTGGTGTAATCACCTCTTACTTAGGTGTAGTATACCTATACCTAACCTTAAATGGAACACCTGGTAACCTATAAGTCACTCCTATAGCAGGCCTTAACAATCCTGAAGGCAGAGTGCTTGGTTCCATGTGAGATGGTGCTCTGGCATGAGCTGAGCCTGTCTGCAGTGGTCGGAACAACTTCCTTCTACTGTTTCCAGATATCGTCATACCATATACTCTTAAGTGCATTATGAACCTCGCGGTTAAATGCTATCTTTGGTTTGGCTTTATCAAAACATGTCGAGTAAGGTGTCATACGAATTG
Organism: Triturus cristatus; assembly: GCF_964204655.1. Taxonomy (NCBI): domain Eukaryota; kingdom Metazoa; phylum Chordata; class Amphibia; order Caudata; family Salamandridae; genus Triturus; species Triturus cristatus. The sequence goes on along the minus strand of NW_028187658.1, from coordinate 29,070 downwards.
GAATACTAACCCCTCGCCAATTCTGGCGACGGGGTTAGCATTCCACCCTTCTAGAGGGACACGACATGTACAGTACCTGAAACCCGGGTAAAATCAGACATAGCCTCAGCTCCACAAAATGGATGCTGCCACCACAGACACAAGTCTGCCCTCCTGCTGCTGGGAGTCCTTCCAGCTTGAGGAGGTGTGGACAAAGGGTTTCCTGCCAGGGGAGGTGCGAGCACCACCCCAGACAGGATTTTGTGTATTGGTCAGGTAGGGCTTGAAAGAAACCAGACATGCCTGTGGCTCACAAGGAGCCTCGGGGCATATGCCAGTTCAAACCGGTCCTGGGGCACACCAGTCCCGGGCCTGGGGCGAGCTGGACAAAGGATTGGGGGTGTAACCACCCCCCTTCCTGGTCCCACCCATAGGGAGGGACCTAGCAGGTAGTCCGGCCCCTAGAATCCGAATAAAGGTAGGAGCTGTGTCCTAAGACTTCAGACATCCTGGAATCAACTTGAAACTAAGAAGAAGACGGGAACTTCGACATTCTGCTGCACAGAAGACTGAAGAAAATCTCCCCTGTGGTCAGGGAGTGACCACCTTGCTAACGCAAGCACCATCCAGCGAATCAACGTCTGCTTTGCCGCCGCCTCCCGCCGGAGCCCGAGCCCAGAGACTGACAAGACCTGGACCTCCAGACCTCTCACCGCCCGATCCACAGTCCCTGAAAAGAGGAGACCCGTGGAGGCACCGAGACACGTGGAGCCAGCCATCTTGGAACGACTACGACAAGCTGACCAGTGCAACAACCGAGGCTCCCTCCAAGTTGTGCTTTGGGTCCTGAAAAGCCCAACCCTCGAGCAGCATCTGCACCAAAGGTGAGCCCTCCAGCATCTCCACGATCTGCGTGGGGCCCTTCTGCATTTTGCCACTCGACGCGCCTAACCGGTTGCTGGCCCGCTGGCTAGTGGCCATCTTGGCGACGAAATCTACGACAAACACCGCTGGTCTGGTTGCTCCAGACTGGCCCTTGCTCCCCTCCAAAGGAGCAATCCCTCTGACCTTGCTGGTCAGAACCAACAGCTGATTTCCGAATCCTCCTGCAATTGCTTTTGCCAAGGCTTGTTTGATTCGATCAAGTCGCCGACACCGCCGACAGCGAGAGCCTGCGTGGGACAGCTCGTGAGCCGACTCCTGGACGTCGTCGACCTTCAGGGACCACGTGGCTGCGGAGACAAGCTACCCCTCATCACCTGTTTGCACCCGACATCGCCTGGTACCCACCTGGTGCCACGCTGGTCACTGGCTAGTGACTGTGAACACTGTCCCCTCTGCTTACAGGTCTTCAACATCTCCGATCCACTCTTGGATCCACTGCATCTCTTCCCGACCGACCGCCTGCAGCACTTTTGTCTACAGGCCCCACGGAACAGATAGAAGAAACCCGACGCACTTCGAGGCCTATGCACCCGCTTCCTGTGGGTGAGGTAAAGCTGGCACACCTGTGCCCAAGTGTAGTATTACATCTCTAGTGCCTGTGTTCCAAATCTTAAGTTCCTAGGTCATCCGGAAGATTCCTTTTGCAGTAACTTTGTACTTTTTACGCACCCATTGAAACCTATGGGAGCACGCATGTGACTATTTGCTCTGCACACGCCACCCGTGGACCTCCTGGTCACTAACTGACGTTAGCTCCTTGTAGGCCCAGCGATTCTAGAGGCCCTAGGCCTTTTCCCTTTTCTGTTCGTGGTACTTATACCACTATTTTAGTATATGGTTCGAGTGGCCACCAGGGCCTATCCATATAAAGTGCAACTTCTGTGTATTCTGTGATAATCTTGTTTGACGATTTGTGCTCCTGTGCTCATAAAGAGACTAGGGGTTACTTTGAGAAATAAATACATATATATTTTGAATATATATCTGTGTGGTGTCCTTTCATTGGTATAAAAGGGGGTTGCATTTGGTAAAACAGCTGGCTTAACACGCTTCACGAGTTTAGCCTCAAAGACTGCTTAGCCTACGCTACCACTAGGGCAGCTAGTCCGAAAAGGTTGACTTACAACCACACCATAAGGGTTGCTTGGCATGGTACAAGGTGATCACTTTAACTAGTGAGCATCATATACCAGGCCAACTTCTCACATTGGTGGCAGCGGTGGGATTTGAGCTTGCTGTGTTTTACCATTGTAATCTCTTGGTTACCAATTGAAAGATCACATAGGTACCTGTAGGTACATATAAAACAAGATTAGATATACTTAAGTTCTACTGAACTTAGTTGTTGTAGAGCAAAGGGAGTAGCACACCCTGACTACAACTACTAGATAGGTTTAGTAGGTAAACCCAAGTGTAGGTAGATTGCAACACATCCACCCACACTTAAGAGCAATGGCCGGGGCAGAGGGGTCCACTGTACCCATCTCTGTTGAGAGTGACCCCCAGAGGGCACCATCCAGCTTTGCTACCCTTAATCAGAATGAGCTCAGGCATTTGGCAACTCTTAGAGGCCTTAAACAGCCCAAGAACCCAAACTCTGCTGAGCTCAGAGAGCTCTTACAGAATGATGAGAATCAGAGAGCACTCAAGAAAGCTTCCCAGTTAGCCCCCTTAGGGACAGGAACAGGGGGCCCCCCTTCTAAAGATGCCACTGAAGTACCCCTTCCCAATAGTCACCCCTTAGATGGGATGCCTACCACAGAGGATGAGAGTGAAAAGGATACTGACAGTAGTGAGGATGAAGGGAGAACTAGCCCAGTGCCAAGTGTTATACTTGGCCCAGCTAAACCAAGGCTATTGGGGACTGACAGTGGGTTCAACCCACTGGATCTCCCCAGTGGACTTAACACAGGGCTGGGAAGGCAAAGGAATCGCTCAGGTGACTCCAATGCTTCCCATGGCTCTAGAGGCTCTCAAGGTCACTCCAGGAGAAGGATGACCACCCCTCAGAGGAGGGAACATGAGGCCAAGATGCAAGAGGCCCAGCTGAGGATCAGGAAGCAGGAGCTAGAAGTAGCCCTGATGGAAGAGAAACTTAGCAAGGCTAGACAGCATAAAGAGAGTGGGTCTATACCCACTGGTGGCAGCATTGTCCCTAAGGACAAAGATAGGGTTTTCGACAATAGAAACCTGTCTAAGGTTGTGCCCCCCTACAAAAGTGGGGATGACATCCACAAGTGGATAACTGCTCTTGAGAGAGCCTGCAAAGTACAGCAGGTTCCTGAAGATCAGTGGGCAGCAATCCTCTGGCTCTCCTTTGAGGGAAGAGGCAGAGACAGACTCCTCACTGTTAGAGAAGAGGATGTCAGAAACTACAGAGTCCTGAAGAGTGTTCTAGTTGATGGGTTAGGCTTAACCACTGAGCAGTACAGGTTAATGTTCAGAGACACCCAAAAGACACAGACTCAGGACTGGTCTGAATACATTGAATGTGCCACTAAGGCTTTGGAGGGTTGGTTGCTGGGAAGTAAGGTATCTGATTTTACAGGATTGTATAATTTGATGATGAGAGAACAGATTTTAAATAACTGTCAAAACCAGCAACTGCATCAACACTTGGTTGACTCTGATCTGACCTCTCCCCAAGAATTGGGAAAGAAGGCAGACAAATGGGTCAGAACCAGGGTTAAGCAAAAGAACCAGAACCAGGGCCAAGGGGGTGATCAGAAGAAGACAGACCAAAAGGGTGGAGATCAGAAACCTAAAGACCAGAAGTCTTCAACAGGGCCCCAAACTACTGCTAAGGAGGGTGGGTCCCAACAGTCCAAGAAGAAGAAAGAAGGTCAGAAGAAACCCTGGTGCAATCATTGTAAAAATACAACTCACTGGACTAGTGATTGCAAAAAGGGTGGAGCCCCCAACACTGTTGCCCCTAAGGCACCTGCTCCCAGTACTACTGTTAGCAGTGTTGGTCCCCAGACAAAGGGTGTAGTGGGAATCACTATGGGAACTGAAGGAGATTCTGACTTAGACAGAACCCTTACACAGGCAGTCTTGATCTGTGATGGGGACATTGATTTGTCCCTGACTGTGAGCCCCAGTAACCTGGGCAAGTACAGACAGACTCCTTTAATTAATGACAAAGTGGCTCAAGCCTACAGGGACACATGTGCCAGTGTCACTATGGTGACACCAGGCTTTGTGGACCCTGGACAGTACATACCAGGTGAGAACTACCTGGTGACCAATGCCAGCAATGCCACTACTTCACACAGTGTGGCAGTTGTTAACTTCTCATGGGGAGGGGTAACTGGCCTCAAAAGGGTTGTGGTTAGTGCAGACCTCCCAGTAGAATGTTTGTTGGGCAATGACCTAGAGAGTTCTCTATGGTCAGAAGTGGAGTACAGGACTCATGCAGAGATGTTAGGTATATCATCACATGTCCTTGCTGTGACCAGGTCACAGGCCAAAAAGTGCCTCACTGAACCTCAGGTCTTGGATCCTGGAACAATGGACCAAGCACCTACCAAGAAGAAGAACAGGAGGGTCAAGGCTGTGCCTTCCCCCCTGCCTCAGAGTGATGATCAGCCTTCCCAGGAAGCTGATCTAGAGGACCCTGAAGGAACTGTCCCTGAAGAGCTTGAACCTGATCAGGTTGAGTTTCTGGGGACAGGGGGACCTTCAAGGGCTGACTTGAGGCAGGCTCAGTTATCCTGTCCCTCTCTTGAACCCCTCAGACAGCTGGCTGCTGCTGAGGCTGCTGGGAATGCTCAAGGTACCCATAAAGTGTATTGGGATGAAGGGCTCCTTTATTCAGAGGCTAGAGACCCCAAGCCTGGTGCAACCAGGAGGTTGGTCATACCTCTGCAATTTAGGGGCTTCCTTCTTACCTTGGCCCATGACATTCCTTTAGCAGGACACTTAGGCCAGAACAAGACTTGGGACAGGCTTGTCCCTCACTTTCACTGGCCTCATATGAATGAAGATACAAAGGAGTTTTGTCGCTCCTGTGTTACCTGCCAAGCCAGTGGCAAATCAGGTGGCACAACAAAGGCCCCCCTAATACCACTACCTGTGGTGGGGGTCCCCTTTGAAAGAGTGGGAATAGACATAGTGGGTCCCATGGATCCTCCCACTGCATCTGGGCACAGATTTATACTGGTGGTAGTGGATCATGCCACCAGGTATCCAGAGGCAATTCCCCTTAGGACCACTACAGCACCTGTTGTGGCCAGGGCCCTGCTGGGAGTATTCTCCAGAGTGGGGTTTCCTAAGGAGGTAGTATCTGACAGAGGTACCAACTTTATGTCAGGATACTTGACAGCTATGTGGAAGGAATGTGGTGTCAACTACAAGTTCACCACCCCTTATCACCCACAATGCAATGGGCTTGTTGAGAGATTCAACAAGACCCTAAAGGGTATGATCAAAGGATTACCTGAAAAGCTCAGGCGAAGATGGGATATCCTTCTACCCTGCCTTCTGTTTGCTTACAGAGAGGTCCCACAAAAAGGAGTTGGCTACAGCCCCTTTGAATTGTTGTTTGGGCACCCTGTGAGAGGCCCACTGTGTTTGGTGAAGGAAGGATGGGAGTTACCTCTCAAAAAGCCTAAGCTAGACATAGTGGACTATGTACTTGGTCTCCGCTCCAGGATGGCTGAGTATATGGAGAAGGCATCTAAAAACCTTGAGGCAAGCCAGGCCTTACAGAAAGCTTGGCATGACCAAAAGGCTGTCTTGGTTGAGTATCAGCCAGGACAGAAGGTATGGGTGTTGGAGCCAGTGGCCCCAGCAGCACTCCAAGACAAATGGTCTGGACCCCATACAATCCTGGAAAAGAAGGGAGAGGTCACCTACTTGGTCGACCTAGGAACTCCCAGGAGTCCCCACAGGGTACTCCATGTTAACAGGCTTAAAGCATATGTTGACAGGGCAGACATGGGCTTGCTCATGGCTACAGATGAGGGACAGGAGGAAGAGAGTGACCCTCTCCCAGACCTGTTGTCTCAGAACCCTGAAGATGGCTCAGTTGAAGGAGTGACCCTTGGAGGCAACCTCACTGCCCATCAGCAGACTGAATGTAGACAGGTTCTACAATCATTTTCACATATGTTTTCCTTGATACCTAGTCAAACTGACTGGTGTACCCATGTTGTGGACACTGGTGACAGTCTGCCTGTAAAGAACAAACTTTACAGACAACCTGACCACGTCAGGGACTGTATAAAGGCTGAGGTACATAAAATGCTGGAATTAGGTGTCATTGAACCCTCAGAGAGCCCCTGGGCTAGCCCAGTGGTTCTGGTCCCCAAACCTCACACCAAAGATGGCAAGAGAGAGATGAGGTTCTGTGTGGATTACAGAGGACTCAATGCTGTCACCAGGACAGATGCACACCCTATTCCAAGGGCAGATGAGCTCATAGACAAACTAGCTTCTGCAAAGTTTTTGAGCACATTTGACTTAACAGCTGGCTATTGGCAAATCAGATTAGCTGAGGAGTCTAAGGCCAAAACAGCATTCTCAACCCCAGGTGGGCATTATCAGTTTGTGGTGATGCCCTTTGGTCTGAAGAATGCACCTGCCACCTTCCAAAGGCTGGTGAACCAAGTCCTTACTGGGTTGGATGACTTTTGTGCAGCATATCTTGATGACATTGCTGTCTTTAGCTCCACCTGGGAGGATCACCTGATCCACCTGAAGAAGGCTCTTGAGGCCCTGCAGAGGGCAGGCCTCACTATCAAGGCTACTAAGTGCCAGATAGGGCAGAGTAAGGTTGTATATTTGGGCCACCTTGTAGGTGGAGGCCAAGTTCAACCACTGGAGAGTAAGATACAATCCATCAAGGACTGGTCCCCTCCAACCACCCAGACTCAAGTTCGAGCTTTCTTGGGCTTGACTGGGTATTACAGGAAGTTTGTTAAGAACTATGGGTCCATTGTGACTCCTCTTAATGATCTGACATCCAAGAAGATGCCCAAAAAGGTTCAGTGGACAGTAAGCTGTCAAAAGGCATTTGATGACCTGAAGGAGGCCATGTGCTCTGCACCTATCCTGAAAAGTCCTGACTACTCCAAAGAGTTTATTGTCCAAACAGATGCTTCTGAGTTGGGTGTGGGAGCTGTGCTGTCACAACTTAATGTAGATGGTCAAGACCAACCCATTGCTTTTATTAGCAGAAGGTTGACCCCCAGAGAGAAGAATTGGTCAGCTATTGAGAGGGAGGCCTTTGCTGTGGTGTGGGCCCTGAAGAAGCTGAGGCCATACTTGTTTGGCACTCACTTCAAGATTCAGACCGACCATAAGCCCCTCTTGTGGCTAAATCAGATGAAGGGTGAAAACCCCAAACTGCTTAGGTGGTCCATTTCCCTACAGGGGATGGACTTTACAGTGGAGCACCGGCCAGGTACTGACCATGGGAATGCAGATGGTCTCTCCAGGTACTTCCACTTAGGACATGAAGACGAGACTGGTCAAGGCTAGTTTAATGTCCCAGCGTTTGGGGGGGGGTTGTGTAGGAGAGTAGGGTCTGCTATCCTATGGTCACCCCAAATTTTTGCTTTTTGCTTCACTGGTTTTTGACATATTGAGGCTGTGGGCCTGCCAATCAGACCCCCAGCCTGCTGTTCTCTCTACTAAATTAAAACTATGCACCCTAGGTGCATAACCAATTGGAAGTGGATCACCCTGTCAGCCCCTGTACCAGTGTACACTAGGTACCCAGGGCATTGGTGTACCCAAGGCCTGCCAAGGGCTGCAGCATGTATTATGCCACCCCAGGCTTGGCCTAACAATTTGACACAACTGGCTGATCACTCAGCTGGGGTAAGTTGGTGTAATCACCTCTTACTTAGGTGTAGTATACCTATACCTAACCTTAAATGGAACACCTGGTAACCTATAAGTCACTCCTATAGCAGGCCTTAACAATCCTGAAGGCAGAGTGCTTGGTTCCATGTGAGATGGTGCTCTGGCATGAGCTGAGCCTGTCTGCAGTGGTCGGAACAACTTCCTTCTACTGTTTCCAGATATCGTCATACCATATACTCTTAAGTGCATTATGAACCTCGCGGTTAAATGCTATCTTTGGTTTGGCTTTATCAAAACATGTCGAGTAAGGTGTCATACGAATTGGAATACTAACCCCTCGCCAATTCTGGCGACGGGGTTAGCATTCCACCCTTCTAGAGGGACACGACATGTACAGTACCTGAAACCCGGGTAAAATCAGACATAGCCTCAGCTCCACAAAATGGATGCTGCCACCACAGACACAAGTCTGCCCTCCTGCTGCTGGGAGTCCTTCCAGCTTGAGGAGGTGTGGACAAAGGGTTTCCTGCCAGGGGAGGTGCGAGCACCACCCCAGACAGGATTTTGTGTATTGGTCAGGTAGGGCTTGAAAGAAACCAGACATGCCTGTGGCTCACAAGGAGCCTCGGGGCATATGCCAGTTCAAACCGGTCCTGGGGCACACCAGTCCCGGGCCTGGGGCGAGCTGGACAAAGGATTGGGGGTGTAACCACCCCCCTTCCTGGTCCCACCCATAGGGAGGGACCTAGCAGGTAGTCCGGCCCCTAGAATCCGAATAAAGGTAGGAGCTGTGTCCTAAGACTTCAGACATCCTGGAATCAACTTGAAACTAAGAAGAAGACGGGAACTTCGACATTCTGCTGCACAGAAGACTGAAGAAAATCTCCCCTGTGGTCAGGGAGTGACCACCTTGCTAACGCAAGCACCATCCAGCGAATCAACGTCTGCTTTGCCGCCGCCTCCCGCCGGAGCCCGAGCCCAGAGACTGACAAGACCTAGACCTCCAGACCTCTCACCGCCCGATCCACAGTCCCTGAAAAGAGGAGACCCGTGGAGGCACCGAGACACGTGGAGCCAGCCATCTTGGAACGACTACGACAAGCTGACCAGTGCAACAACCGAGGCTCCCTCCAAGTTGTGCTTTGGGTCCTGAGAAGCCCAACCCTCGAGCAGCATCTGCACCAAAGGTGAGCCCTCCAGCATCTCCACGATCTGCGTGGGGCCCTTCTGCATTTTGCCACTCGACGCGCCTAACCGGTTGCTGGCCCGCTGGCTAGTGGCCATCTTGGCGACGAAATCTACGACAAACACCGCTGGTCTGGTTGCTCCAGACTGGCCCTTGCTCCCCTCCAAAGGAGCAATCCCTCTGACCTTGCTGGTCAGAACCAACAGCTGATTTCCGAATCCTCCTGCAATTGCTTTTGCCAAGGCTTGTTTGCTTCGATCCAGTCGCCGACACCGCCGACAGCGAGAGCCTGCGTGGGACAGCTCGTGAGCCGACTCCTGGACGTCGTCGACCTTCAGGGACCACGTGGCTGCGGAGACAAGCTACCCCTCATCACCTGTTTGCACCCGACATCGCCTGGTACCCACCTGGTGCCACGCTGGTCACTGGCTAGTGACTGTGAACACTGTCCCCTCTGCTTACAGGTCTTCAACATCTCCGATCCACTCTTGGATCCACTGCATCTCTTCCCGACCGACCGCCTGCAGCACTTTTGTCTACAGGCCCCACGGAACAGATAGAAGAAACCCGACGCACTTCGAGGCCTATGCACCCGCTTCCTGTGGGTGAGGTAAAGCTGGCACACCTGTGCCCAAGTGTAGTATTACATCTCTAGTGCCTGTGTTCCAAATCTTAAGTTCCTAGGTCATCCGGAAGATTCCTTTTGCAGTAACTTTGTACTTTTTACGCACCCATTGAAACCTATGGGAGCACGCGTGTGACTATTTGCTCTGCACACGCCACCCGTGGACCTCCTGGTCACTAACTGACGTTAGCTCCTTGTAGGCCCAGCGATTCTAGAGGCCCTAGGCCTTTTCCCTTTTCTGTTCGTGGTACTTATACCACTATTTTAGTATATGGTTCGAGTGGCCACCAGGGCCTATCCATATAAAGTGCAACTTCTGTGTATTCTGTGATAATCTTGTTTGACGATTTGTGCTCCTGTGCTCATAAAGAGACTAGGGGTTACTTTGAGAAATAAATACATATATATTTTGAATATATATCTGTGTGGTGTCCTTTCATTGGTATAAAAGGGGGTTGCATTTGGTAAAACAGCTGGCTTAACACGCTTCACGAGTTTAGCCTCAAAGACTGCTTAGCCTACGCTACCACTAGGGCAGCTAGTCCGAAAAGGTTGACTTACAACCACACCATAAGGGTTGCTTGGCATGGTACAAGGTGATCACTTTAACTAGTGAGCATCATATACCAGGCCAACTTCTCACACTGACGTTAGCTCCTTGTAGGCCCAGCGATTCTAGAGGCCCTAGGCCTTTTCCCTTTTCTGTTCGTGGTACTTATACCACTATTTTAGTATATGGTTTGAGTGGCCACCAGGGCCTATCCATATAACGTGCAACTTCTGTGTATTCTGTGATAATCTTGTTTGACGATTTGTGCTCCTGTGCTCATAAAGAGACTAGGGGTTACTTTGAGAAATAAATACATATATATTTTGAATATATATCTGTGTGGTGTCCTTTCATTGGTATAAAAGGGGGTTGCAGTTGGTAAAACGGCTGGCTTAACACGCTTCACGAGTTTAGCCTCAAAGACTGCTTAGCCTACGCTACCACTAGGGCAGCTAGTCCGAAAAGGTTGACTTACAACCACACCATAAGGGTTGCTTGGCATGGTACAAGGTGATCACTTTAACTAGTGAGCATCATATACCAGGCCAACTTCTCACATTGGTGAGCAGCGGTTGGATTTGAGCTTGCTGTGTTTTACCATTGTAATCTCTTGGTTACCAATTGAAAGATCACATAGGTACCTGTAGGTACATATAAAACAAGATTAGATATACATAAGTTCTACTGAACTTAGTTGTTGTAGAGCAAAGGGAGTAGCACACCCTGACTACAACTACTAGATAGGTTTAGTAGGTAAACACAAGTGTAGGTAGATTGCAACACATCCACCCACACTTAAGAGCAATGGCCGGGGCAGAGGGGTCCACTGTACCCATCTCTGTTGAGAGTGACCCCCAGAGGGCACCATCCAGCTTTGCTACCCTTAATCAGAATGAGCTCAGGCATTTGGCAACTCTTAGAGGCCTTAAACAGCCCAAGAACCCAAACTCTGCTGAGCTCAGAGAGCTCTTACAGAATGATGAGAATCAGAGAGCACTCAAGAAAGCTTCCCAGTTAGCCCCCTTAGGGTCAGGAACAGGAGGCCCCCCTTCTGAAGATACTACAGAGGTACCCAGTTCCAATAGCCATCCCTTAGATGAGAACCATACTACAGGGGAGGAAAGTGGTGAGGATACAGAAAGTAGTGATGATGAAGGGAGAACTAGCCCAGTGCCAAGTATTATACTTGGCCCAGCTAAACTAAGGCTATTGGGGACTGACAATGGGTTCACCCCATTGGATCTCCCCAGTGGACTTAACACAGGGCTTGGGAGGCAAAGGAATCACTCAGGTGACTCCAATGCTTCTCATGGCTCTAGAGGCTCTCAAGGTCACTCCAGGAAAAGGATGACCACCCCTCAGAGGAGGGAACATGAGGCCAGAATGCAGGAAGCCAAGCTGAGGATCAGGAAGCAGGAGCTAGAAGTAGCCCTGATGGAAGAAAAACTGAACAAGGCTAGGCAACCTAGGGAGAGTGGGTCTATACCCACTGGTGGCAGCATTGTCCCTAAGGACAAAGATAGGGTCTTTGACAATAGGAACCTGTCTAAGGTTGTGCCCCCCTACAAAAGTGGGGATGACATCCACAAATGGATAACTGCTCTTGAGAGAGCCTGCAAAGTACAGCAGGTTCCTGAAGACCAGTGGGCAGCAATCCTCTGGCTCTCCTTTGAAGGAAGAGGCAGAGACAGACTCCTCACTGTTAGGGAGGAGGATGTCAGAAACTACAGAGTCCTGAAGAGTGTCCTAGTTGATGGGTTAGGCTTAACCACTGAACAGTACAGGTTAATGTTCAGAGACACCCAGAAGACACAGACTCAGGACTGGTCTGAATATGTTGAATGTGCCACTAAGGCTTTGGAGGGTTGGTTGCTGGGAAGTAAGGTATCTGATTATACAGGATTGTACAATTTGATGATGAGAGAACAGATTTTAAGTAACTGTCAAAACCAGCTCCTCCATCAACACCTGGTAGACTCAGATTTGACCTCTCCCCAAGAATTGGGAAAGAGGGCAGATAAATGGGTCAGGACCAGGATCAGGCCTAAGAATCAGGGTGGTGACCAAAAGAAAGATACCACCAAACCTCAAGAGAAGGGTGGGGATAAAGCAAAAGAGAAATCTTCCTCAGGGCCCCAAAACTCCACACAGGGTGGTGGGTCCCAGGCTCCCTCCTCTACCACAGGTAAAAAGCCTTACTGCCATGAGTGTAAAACTCCTGGGCATTGGAAAACTGACAGCAGTTGCCCAAGGGCTACAAACAAAACTGTTCCTCCAATTACTCCTATCACACCACCTATTACTGTCAGCAGTAATCCCCCAGGTGGTGGGAGTGCCCCCAAAAATGTGGGTGGGTTTACTTGGGGAACACAGGGGGACCCTGGCTTAGCCAATTCCCCTGCAGCAGATACTCTTGTCTGTGATGGTGGCATGGGGTTTGCCAACTTCTCTGCCTGTCCCAACACTTTGGGTAGGTACAGACAGGAGCCCTACATCAATGGTACAAAAGCTGAGGCCTACAGAGACACTGGAGCTAGCATCACAATGGTGGCCCATTGGCTAGTTCCCTCTGAGCAGCTTTTGCCTGGTTTCTCCTACCAGGTGACCAACATTGATGGCAAACAGAACAGTCATCCCATGGCAGAGGTATGTCTCAGCTGGGGAGGTGTCACTGGCCCTAAAAGGGTGGCAGTGTCCCCAACCTTGCCTGTAGACTGCTTACTGGGGAATGACTTAGAACTCTCAGCTTGGGCTGGAGTTGAACAAGACACCCATTCTAAAATGGTAGGCCTTTCACAAAAGGGTAGTGGGGTTGTGCCATTCACAACCCCTGTCCAAATAGATTTCCTCCCTGGAAAGGTTGGAAGGGCAGTGGTAGCCACAGCCCAGGCACAGACAGACTTCCCTGTAGAGACTGGCAGAGCTGTGACAGTCACAGCTCAAACACAAACTGAGTGCCCCCCTGAAAAGGTTGGCAAGGCTGTAATGGTCTCAGCCTATACTCAGACTGACATAGGTGTAGTGAAGCCTGAAACTATGGATCACCCCACACAAACAGAGAGTAGTGGGGGGGAAGAAAAGTCTCCCTCTCCCCAGACATTAGGAAAAAGTCAGCCTCCTCAGGGAGCTGACCTCACCCCTTGTGAAGGAACTGCCCCAGAGGTAGCCAGGCCTGGCCTGGCAGAGCCTCTGATGTCAGTGGCCCCTTCCAAGGTGGGACCCAGTCTGGTGCAGGTAGCCTGCCTCTCTCTACCCTGCCTCAGTCAGCCCAGGGCTGCAGAGGTCAGGGAGGCCAGTGGACCCCAAGAGGGCCCCTGTCCACAAGAACCCCCCCATCAAAAGAATGAGGATTGCCTGGCTAGTAGCCCTAGTCAGGTGATGGGTAAAAACATTCCTGAGGGATCTCCTTTACAGGTAGTTAGGGACCTCCCCCAGAGGGATTCTGTTGGGTACAGGCAAACATGGGACCTTAGGGCCCCAGACCTGACCTGTCCCTCCAGTAAGTCCACAAAAGGGACCCAGCCTCCAGCTTTAGGTAGCCAGAGGCTGACCCTGAGAGCACAGTGCAACTCAGTTAAGGAAAGAAAGGCATCCATGGTGGAGGGGGATTGGAGGAAGGTGAGGCCTCACTTTGAGGACACTCACTTCAGTACTCCATCTCAACACCAGCCTTTTACTTTGCCAAGACACACCAAAGGTAGAGATTCCCTATGGTGGAGACCCTCTGATACCCTTAGGGTGAGGGATTGCTTAGTGGACCATGAGACAGGGGGTAACCATGCCAGTGCTGGTTCCTCCTTATATGGCCACTTGGGCAATATAGGCTTACCTGGTCAAGGTCAGCCTTATCTCCCTTCGTTTGGGGGGGGGGGTTGTGTAGGAAGGTGGATATCTGACTATGGTTACCCCCAAATTTTTGCCTAGTGTCTAGCTGGTTTTTCGACTTAGTTGGCCTGAGATCCTGCTATTCAGGATCTCAGCCTGGCTGTTCTCTCTTTAAAATGGACTCCATGTACCCTAGGTACATACCCAATTGGTTGGATCACCCTGTCAGCCCCTGTACCAGTGTACACTAGGTACCCAGGGCATTGGTGTACCCAAGGCCTGCCAGGGGCTGAAGCATGCATTATGCCACCCCAGGCTTGGCCTAACAATCTGACACAACTGGCTGATCACTCAGCTGGGGTAAGTTGGTGTAATCACCTCTTGCTTAGGTGTAGTATACCTATACCTAACCTTAAATGGGACACCTGGTAACCTATAAGTCACTCCTATGGCAGGCCTTAACAATCCTGAAGGCAGAGTGCTTGGTTCCATGTGAGATGGTGCTCTGGCATGAGCTGAGCCTGTCTGCAGTGGTCGGAACAACTTCCTTCTACTGTTTCCAGGTATCGTCATACCATATACTCTTAAGTGCATTATGAACCTCGCGGTTAAATGCTATCTTTGGTTTGGCTTTATCAAAACATGTCGAGTAAGGTGTCATACGAATTGGAATACTAACCCCTCGCCAATTCTGGCGACGGGGTTAGCATTCCACCCTTCTAGAGGGACACGACATGTACAGTACCTGAAACCCGGGTAAAATCAGACATAGCCTCAGCTCCACTAAATGGATGCTGCCACCACAGACACAAGTCTGCCCTCCTGCTGCTGGGAGTCCTTCCAGCTTGGGAGGTGTGGACAAAGGGTTTCCTGCCAGGGGAGGTGCATGCACCACCCCAGACAGGATTTTGTGTATTGGTCAGGTAGGGCTTGAAAGAAACCAGACATGCCTGTGGCTCACAAGGAGCCTCGGTGCATATGCCAGTTCAAACCGGTCCTGGGGCACACCAGTCCCGGGCCTGGGGCGAGCTGGACAAAGGATTGGGGGTGTAACCACCCCCCTTCCTGGTCCCACCCATAGGGAGGGACCTAGCAGGTAGTCCGGCCCCTAGAATCCGCTTAAAGGTAGGAGCTGTGTCCTAAGACTTCAGACATCCTGGAATCAACTTGAAACTAAGAAGAAGACGGGAACTTCGACATTCTGCTGCACAGAAGACTGAAGAAAATCTCCCCTGTGGTCAGGGAGTGACCACCTTGCTAACGCAAGCACCATCCGAGCGAATCAAACGTCTGCTTTGCCGCCGCCTCCCGCCGGAGCCCTAGCCCAGAGACTGACAAGACCTGGACCTCCAGACCTCTCACCGCCCGATCCACAGTCCCTGAAAAGAGGAGACCCGTGGAGGCACCGAGACACGTGGAGCCAGCCACCTTGGAACGACTACGACAAGCTGACAAGTGCAACAACCGAGGCTCCCTCCAAGTTGTGCTTTGGGTCCTGAGCAGCCCAACCCTCGAGCAGCATCTGCACTAAAGGTGAGCCCTCCAGCATCTCCACAATCTGCGTGGGGCCCTTCTGCATTTTGCCACTCGACGCGCCTAACCGGTTGCTGGCCCGCTGGCTAGTGGCCATCTTGGCGACGAAATCTACGACAAACACCGCTGGTCTGGTTGCTCCAGACTGGCCCTTGCTCCCCTCCAAAGGAGCAATCCCTCTGGCCTTGCTGGTCAGAACCAACAGCTGATTTCCGAATCCTCCTACAATTGCTTTTGCCAAGGCTTGTTTGCTTCAATCAAGTCGCCGACACCGCCGACAGTGAGAGCCTGCGTGGGACAGCTCGTGAGCCGACTCCTGGACGTCGTCGACCTTCAGGGACCACGTGGCTGCGGAGACAAGCTACCCCTCATCACCTGTTTGCACCCGACATCGCCTGGTACCCCCCTGGTGCCACGCTGGTCACTGGCTAGTGACTGTGAACACTGTCCCCTCTGCTTACAGGCCTTCAACATCTCCGATCCACTCTTGGATCCACTGCATCTCTCCCGGACCGACCGCCTGCAGCATCTTTGTCTTCAAGCTCCACGGAACAGATAGAAGAAACCCGACGCACTTTGAGGCCTATGCACCCGCTTCCTGTGGGTGAGGTAAAGCTGGTACTCCGGTGCCCATGTGTAGTAATACATCTCTAGTGCCTGTGTTCCAAATCTTAAGTTCCTAGTCAACCCGGAAGATCTCCTTTGCAGTAACTTTGTACTTTTTACGCACCCATTGAAACCTATGGGAGCACGCGTGTGACTATTTGCTCTGCACACGCCACCCGTGGACCTCCTGGTCACTAACTGACGTTAGCTCCTTGTAGGCCCAGCGATTCTAGAGGCCCTAGGCCTTTTCCCTTTTCTGTTCGTGGTACTTATACCACTATTTTAGTATATGGTTCGAGTGGCCACCAGGGCCTATCCATATAACGTGCAACTTCTGTGTATTCTGTGATAATCTTGTTTGACGATTTGTGCTCCTGTGCTCATAAAGAGACTAGGGGTTACTTTGAGAAATAAATACATATATATTTTGAATATATATCTGTGTGGTGTCCTTTCATTGGTATAAAAGGGGGTTGCAGTTGGTAAAACGGCTGGCTTAACACGCTTCACGAGTTTAGCCTCAAAGACTGCTTAGCCTACGCTACCACTAGGGCAGCTAGTCCGAAAAGGTTGACTTACAACCACACCATAAGGGTTGCTTGGCATGGTACAAGGTGATCACTTTAACTAGTGAGCATCATATACCAGGCCAACTTCTCACACCAGGCCTTACAGAAAGCTTGGCATGACCAAAAGGCTGTCTTGGTTGAGTTTCAGCCAGGACAGAAGGTATGGGTGTTGGAGCCAGTGGCCCCAGCAGCACTCCAAGACAAATGGTCTGGACCCCATACAATCCTGGAAAAGAAGGGAGAGGTCACCTACTTGGTGGACCTAGGAACTCCCAGGAGTCCCCACCGGGTACTCCATGTTAACAGGCTTAAAGCATATGTTGACAGGGCAGACATGGGCTTGCTCATGGCTACAGATGAGGGACAGGAGGAAGAGAGTGACCCTCTCCCAGACCTGTTGTCTCAGAACCCTGAAGATGGCTCAGTTGAAGGAGTGACCCTTGGAGGCAACCTCACTGCCCATCAGCAGACTGAATGTAGACAGGTTCTACAATCATTTTCACATATGTTTTCCTTGATACCTAGTCAAACTGACTGGTGTAGCCATGTTGTGGACACTGGTGACAGTCTGCCTGTAAAGAACAAACTTTACAGACAACCTGACCACGTCAGGGACTGTATAAAGGCTGAGGTACATAAAATGCTGGAATTAGGTGTCATTGAACCCTCAGAGAGCCCCTGGGCTAGCCCAGTGGTTCTGGTCCCCAAACCTCACACCAAAGATGGCAAGAGAGAGATGAGGTTCTGTGTGGATTACAGAGGACTCAATGCTGTCACCAGGACAGATGCACACCCTATTCCAAGGGCAGATGAGCTCATAGACAAACTAGCTTCTGCAAAGTTTTTGAGCACATTTGACTTAACAGCTGGCTATTGGCAAATCAGATTAGCTGAGGAGTCTAAGGCCAAAACAGCATTCTCAACCCCAGGTGGGCATTATCAGTTTGTGGTGATGCCCTTTGTTCTGAAGAATGCACCTGCCACCTTCCAAAGGCTGGTGAACCAAGTCCTTACTGGGTTGGATGACTTTTGTGCAGCATATCTTGATGACATTGCTGTCTTTAGCTCCACCTGGGAGGATCACCTGATCCACCTGAAGAAGGCTCTGGAGGCCCTGCAGAGGGCAGGCCTCACTATCAAGGCTACTAAGTGCCAGATAGGGCAGAGTAAGGTTGTGTATTTGGGCCACCTTGTAGGTGGAGGCCAAGTTCAACCACTGGAGAGTAAGATACAATCCATCAAGGACTGGTCCCCTCCAACCACCCAGACTCAAGTTCGAGCTTTCTTGGGCTTGACTGGGTACTACAGGAAGTTTGTTAAGAACTATGGGTCCATTGTGACTCCTCTTAATGATCTGACATCCAAGAAGATGCCCAAAAAGGTTCAGTGGACAGTAAGCTGTCAAAAGGCATTTGATGACTTGAAGAAGGCCATGTGCTCTGCACCTATCCTGAAAAGTCCTGACTACCCCAAAGAGTTTATTGTCCAAACAGATGCTTCTGAGTTGGGTGTGGGAGCTGTGTGTAATGATGTTGATACGACGCGATGAAGATGGATAAAAGTATATTTATTGATAGTTGAATGCTGCGCAGCAGCCAGCTCCCTCAGCTCCTTCAGGATACAAAAACCGTCTCCTTTTAAAACCAAACATTCCACTTAGAATTCTTGAGTCCAGAACAAAGTGGACTCAAGAATTCCAAGATACAGCAAAACACTACATTATCCTTTCCCTTACAAAAACAAAGAAAAATACAATAAATAATACAACATGTGGATAAAACATTAAGACAAGAATAAAAGACAACTAACGAAACCTAACAGGAAGAAAACGTTGTCTTGAACTCTTGCGCAAGCTTTTTACATCCGGCAATGATGCCCTATCTTCATCACACGAGTTTTTCACAACACTCGGATTGACTTTCACCACTCTTGAAACATTCCACCAGTTTTTTGAATTCACCCTCACTGCATTCTTGAAAACCTTATCAACAGTGAACGGCTCGGAAAACTTAGAATTTCCTTTCTTAGAATGAACAGGAATTTTTATGCGCACAACATCACCGACAACCAAAGGCTGATCAACAGACCTTTTCCTTGAATCAAAGTATGTCTTCTGACGAAACTGCGCTTTGGCGACATTTTCTCTTACAACACCATCCACATCACTTACAGAATCCAACTTAACCCATTTAGACATCCAACCTGGACAGATTTTGGAACAGGGTCTTCTTCCTCTAAGAAGCTCATAGGGAGAGACCTTTGTGGAAGAATGCGGTGTTGTACGATAAAACCACAACATTGATCTCACAGCATTTTGTACGTTGCAACCCCCTGCCAAAGCCCACTGTACACAATTGTTGAGAACTCTATTCATCCGCTCCACCAATCCATTGGTTTGGGGATGATAAAGAGCACTTCTAGCATGTACAATACCACCCTGACGCAAAAAGGAGTCAAACTCTTGACTAGTGAATTGTACACCGTTATCACTAACAATAGTAGATGGAAAACCTTCACGGAGAAAAATATCCTTCAAAAAATCAATCACATTCTTAGAACTAGGCTCATCAATGAAACGTACTTCGGGCCATTTAGAATAATAATCAATAGCAACAATAGCAAATTTTGAGTTTCTAGGAAGCAGATTAAATGGTCCAACCAAATCTATTCCTATCTTTTCCCAAGGTTTGTTTGGAAGAACAATAGGTTGTAGAGGTGGAGTATGAACTTTTAAGCTCTTATCTGAACCAGAACAAATCACACACCCCCCTACAAACAAATCCACATCATTGTCCATCTGTGGCCACCAGAAACGTTCACGAAGTCTCCTTTTCGTGAGGGTTCTACCCAAATGACCCTCATGTGCTCCCTGCATCAACCTCACTCTCAACATGCCAGGGGGAATCAACCTATCACCACGTACAAGTAAACCATCCTCTATTGAGAGTTCAGGAGCAACCTTTACAAAAGTTTGAAGAGCAAATTTTACATTTTTCTCTCTAGGCCAACCTTCCTTTACACATCTGATGACATCACCCAATAATGTATCCTTAGACAAAAACTCTCTCCATTCAACTTCACTCACAGCACACATCTCATCCAGACCCACAGAAGCCACAAAACACTCTTCTTCATCCTCATCCTCCTTATCTTGGTTTGATTCAACAGGATGCCTAGAAAAGTAATCAGCACAAACATTCCTAGAACCCTGAATGTGACTAACTTCAAAATCATATTGCAATAATTTAGTAGAAAAACGTGCTATCCTGGGCGTATGCTCTTTGATTTTATCCCCAGACAGAATTGAAACAAGTGGACTATGATCGGTTCTCAACTTAAAATGTCTCCCCCAAATATATGGATTAAACTTCCTAATTGCCCACCAACATGCAAGCAGTTCCTTTTCAATTACTGGAAAATTGAGTTCTGATCCACGTAAAACTCTTGATGCAAATCCAAGAGTATGCTCCACTCCACCAACATTTTGTGTGAGAACAGCTCCCAGACCCAAACCACTAGCATCAACAGTGATAACACACGGGAAATCTGGGCTGAATGGTTTGAGAACTCTAGGACTGATGAGCTCATTTTTAATCCAATTAAAAATCTCATCACATTCAATGTCCCATTTAAATGGAACATCTTTCTTCAACATGTTAGATAACGGTTGACACTTTGTGGCATATCCAGGAACAAAACGCGAATAAAATTCACATAAGCCAATGAACGATTTTAGTCCAGCTTTATCTACAGGAGGAGATGAATCTACTATTGCTTTAACTAAACCAGGCCTTGGTTCAACCCCTTGCTCTGACAACACATGTCCTAAGTATTCAATTTTCTTCACCTTGAAAACACATTTCTCTTTTTTCAACACGACACCACCATCGCGCAAAGCCTCTAAGACACAATACATAGTCTCGTCATGTGATTCACAAGTCTCACCATGTATCAGGACATCATCCTGAAACACAATCACCCCTTTGATCCCCTTAAGTAAATTTGACATGATCCTTTGAAACACTGCCGCGGCAGAGGCTAAGCCGAACGGCATCCTACAATATTGAAAAGTCCCTATTGGCGAAACAAAAGCAGTCAAATGTCTTGAAGCCGGGTCAAGAACAACCTGATGATATGCTGACGCTAAGTCAAGCTTACTAAACCACTTCGACCCCCTGATTAAAGACAGCATCTCAGGGATATTAGGAAGAGGATGAGAATCTATCCAGATATTTCTGTTTAAGCTGCGTAAGTCAATGCAGACACGAATCTCGCCGTTTTTCTTCTTGGCGACCACCAACGGAGAAAGCCAGATGGAAGATTCTACTGGTTCTATAATCCCCCTCTTACAAAGACCAGAAAGTTCTTGTTCAAGTTGACCTCTGACACTAAATGGCACATTCCTGAGCCGATGTTTAACAGGAATGGCACCATCTTTCACCTTAATGGTATGCATGAACCCCTTGACACAACCAAGCTCATTACCAAAAACAACAGGAAAATGTTCAGAAAGAGAGTCAACAAAATCATCAACTCGAAGAATAGAAACTTGATCTTTCGTACCTGGTCTCAGAACCATTTTGAATAACCCTTGATGGAACCATCCGAGAATATTCAACCCTTTGATGGCCACATAAATTTTCCCAAAAATACTCCTTCCTCTGAACGTTAAATAGTCTTCAAAATAACCTGCCAATTCAATGGTCCTCCCCTCATAGGAGACAGGCGATCTATCTGGAGGAAAAAGTGAACGCACCCCCCATACTTCTTCAAACTTTTCCTGAGTGACTGTAGGAAGGTGGATATCTGACTATGGTTACCCCCAAATTTTTGCCTAGTGTCTAGCTGGTTTTTCGACTTAGTTGGCCTGAGATCCTGCTATTCAGGATCTCAGCCTGGCTGTTCTCTCTTTAAAATGGACTCCATGTACCCTAGGTACATACCCAATTGGTTGGATCACCCTGTCAGCCCCTGTACCAGTGTACACTAGGTACCCAGGGCATTGGTGTACCCAAGGCCTGCCAAGGGCTGCAGCATGTATTATGCCACCCCAGGCTTGGCCTAACAATTTGACACAACTGGCTGATCACTCAGCTGGGGTAAGTTGGTGTAATCACCTCTTACTTAGGTGTAGTATACCTATACCTAACCTTAAATGGGACACCTGGTAACCTATAAGTCACTCCTATGGCAGGCCTTAACAATCCTGAAGGCAGAGTGCTTGGTTCCATGTGAGATGGTGCTCTGGCATGAGCTGAGCCTGTCTGCAGTGGTCGGAACAACTTCCTTCTACTGTTTCCAGATATCGTCATACCATATACTCTTAAGTGCATTATGAACCTCGCGGTTAAATGCTATCTTTGGTTTGGCTTTATCAAAACATGTCGAGTAAGGTGTCATACGAATTGGAATACTAACCCCTCGCCAATTCTGGCGACGGGGTTAGCATTCCACCCTTCTAGAGGGACACAACATGTACAGTGCCTGAAACCCGGGTAAAATCAGACATAGCCTCAGCTCCACAAAATGGATGCTGCCACCACAGACACAAGTCTGCCCTCCTGCTGCTGGGAGTCCTTTCAGCTTGGGAGGTGTGGACAAAGGGTTTCCTGCCAGGGGAGGTGCGTGCACCACCCCAGACAGGATTTTGTGTATTGGTCAGGTAGGGCTTGAAAGAAACCAGACATGCCTGTGGCTCACAAGGAGCCTCGGTGCATATGCCAGTTCAAACCGGTCCTGGGGCACACCAGTCCCGGGCCTGGGGCGAGCTGGACAAAGGATTGGGGGTGTAACCACCCCCCTTCCTGGTCCCACCCATAGGGAGGGACCTAGCAGGTAGTCCGGCCCCTAGAATCCGAATAAAGGTAGGAGCTGTGTCCTAAGACTTCAGACATCCTGGAATCAACTTGAAACTAAGAAGAAGACGGGAACTTCGACATTCTGCTGCACAGAAGACTGAAGAAAATCTCCCCTGTGGTCAGGGAGTGACCACCTTGCTAACGCAAGCACCATCCAGCGAATCAACGTCTGCTTTGCCGCCGCCTCCCGCCGGAGCCCGAGCCCAGAGACTGACAAGACCTGGACCTCCAGACCTCTCACCGCCCGATCCACAGTCCCTGAAAAGAGGAGACCCGTGGAGGCACCGAGACACGTGGAGCCAGCCATCTTGGAACGACTACGACAAGCTGACCAGTGCAACAACCGAGGCTCCCTCCAAGTTGTGCTTTGGGTCCTGAGAAGCCCAACCCTCGAGCAGCATCTGCACCAAAGGTGAGCCCTCCAGCATCTCCACGATCTGCGTGGGGCCCTTCTGCATTTTGCCACTCGACGCGCCTAACCGGTTGCTGGCCCGCTGGCTAGTGGCCATCTTGGCGACGAAATCTACGACAAACACCGCTGGTCTGGTTGCTCCAGACTGGCCCTTGCTCCCCTCCAAAGGAGCAATCCCTCTGACCTTGCTGGTCAGAACCAACAGCTGATTTCCGAATCCTCCTGCAATTGCTTTTGCCAAGGCTTGTTTGCTTCGATCAAGTCGCCGACACCGCCGACAGCGAGAGCCTGCGTGGGACAGCTCGTGAGCCGACTCCTGGACGTTGTCGACCTTCAGGGACCACGTGGCTGCGGAGACAAGCTACCCCTCATCACCTGTTTGCACCCGACATCGCCTGGTACCCACCTGGTGCCACGCTGGTCACTGGCTAGTGACTGTGAACACTGTCCCCTCTGCTTACAGGTCTTCAACATCTCCGATCCACTCTTGGATCCACTGCATCTCTCCCGGACCGACCGCCTGCAGCATCTTTGTCTTCAAGCTCCACGGAACAGATAGAAGCAACCCGACGCACTTCGAGGCCTATGCACCCGCTTCCTGTGGGTGAGGTAAAGCTGGCACACCTGTGCCCAAGTGTAGTATTACATCTCTAGTGCCTGTGTTCCAAATCTTGAGTTCCTAGTCCATCCGGAAGATTCCTTTTGCAGTAACTTTGTACTTTTTACGCACCCATTGAAACCTATGGGAGCACGCGTGTGACTATTTGCTCTGCACACGCCACCCGTGGACCTCCTGGTCACTAACTGACGTTAGCTCCTTGTAGGCCCAGCGATTCTAGAGGCCTTAGGCCTTTTCCCTTTTCTGTTCGTGGTACTTATACCACTATTTTAGTATATGGTTTGAGTGGCCACCAGGGCCTATCCATATAAAGTGCAACTTCTGTGTATTCTGTGATAATCTTGTTTGACGATTTGTGCTCCTGTGCTCATAAAGAGACTAGGGGTTACTTTGAGAAATAAATACATATATATTTTGAATATATATCTGTGTGGTGTCCTTTCATTGGTATAAAAGGGGGTTGCATTTGGTAAAACAGCTGGCTTAACACGCTTCACGAGTTTAGCCTCAAAGACTGCTTAGCCTACGCTACCACTAGGGCAGCTAGTCCGAAAAGGTTGACTTACAACCACACCATAAGGGTTGCTTGGCATGGTACAAGGTGGTCACTAGAACTAGTGAACAGCATATACCAGGCCAACTTCTCACATTGGTGAGCAGCGGTTGGATTTGAGCTTGCTGTGTTTTACCATTGTAATCTCTTGGTTACCAATTGAAAGATCACATAGGTACCTGTAGGTACATATAAAACAAGATTAGATATACATAAGTTCTACTGAACTTAGTTGTTGTAGAGCAAAGGGAGTAGCACACCCTGACTACAACTACTAGATAGGTTTAGTAGGTAAACCCAAGTGTAGGTAGATTGCAACACATCCACCCACACTTAAGAGCAATGGCTGGGGCAGAGGGGTCCACTGTACCCATCTCTGTTGAGAGTGACCCCCCGAGGGCACCATCCATCTATGCTACCCTTAATCAAAATGAGCTCAGGCAGCTGGCAACTCTTAGAGGCCTTAAACAGCCCAAGAACCCTACCTCTGCTTTGCTCAGAGAGCTCTTGCAAGAAGATGAAAATCAAAAAGAGCTCAGGAAAGCTTCCCAGTTAGCCCCCTTAGGGACAGGAACAGGAGGCCCCCCTTCTGAAGATGCCACTGAGGTACCCCTTTCCAATAGTCACCCCTTAGATGGGATGCCTACCACAGAGGATGAGAGTGAAAAGGATACTGACAGTAGTGAGGATGAAGGGAGAACTAGCCCAGTGCCAAGTGTTATACTTGGCCCAGCTAAACTAAGGCTATTGGGGACTGACAGTGGGTTCACCCCACTGGATCTCCCCAGTGGACTTAACACAGGGCTTGGAAGGCAAAGGAATCGCTCAGGTGACTCCAATGCTTCCCATGGCTCTAGAGGCTCTCAAGGTCACTCCAGGAGAAGGATGACCACCCCTCAGAGGAGGGAACATGAGGCCAAGATGCAAGAAGCCCAGCTGAGGATCAGGAAGCAGGAGCTAGAAGTAGCCCTGATGGAAGAAAAACTGAGCAAGGCTAGGCAGCATAGAGAGAGTGGGTCTATACCCACTGGTGGCAGCAATGTCCCTAGGGACAAAGATAGGGTCTTTGACAATAGGAACCTGTCCAAGATTGTGCCCCCCTACAAAAGTGGGGATGACATCCACAAATGGATGACTGCTCTTGAGAGAGCCTGCAAAGTGCAGCAGGTTCCTGAAGACCAGTGGGCAGCAATCTTATGGCTCTCCTTTGAGGGGAGAGGCAGAGATAGACTCCTCACTGTTAGAGAAGAGGATGTCAGAAATTACAGAGTCCTGAAGAGTGTCCTAGTTGATGGGTTAGGCTTAACCACTGAACAGTACAGGTTAATGTTCAGAGACACCCAGAAGACACAGACTCAGGACTGGTCTGAATATGTGGAATGTGCCACTAAGGCTTTGGAGGGTTGGTTGCTGGGAAGTAAGGTGTCTGATTATACAGGATTGTACAATTTGATGATGAGAGAGCAGATTTTAAGTAATTGTCAAAACCAGCTTCTCCATCAACACCTGGTAGACTCAGATTTGACCTCTCCCCAAGAATTGGGAAAGAGGGCAGATAAATGGGTCAGGACCAGGATCAGGCCTAAAAACCAGGGTGGTGACCAAAAGAAAGATACCACCAAGCCTCAAGAGAAGGGTGGGGATAAAGAAAAAGAGAAACCTTCCTCAGGGCCCCAAAACTCCACACAGGGTGGTGGGTCCCAAGCTCCCTCCTCTACCACAGCCAAAAAGCCCTACTGCCATGAGTGTAAAACTCCTGGGCATTGGAAAACTGACAGCGGTTGCCCAAGGGCTAAAAACAAAACTGTTCCTCCAATTACTCCTGTCACACCACCTATTACTGTCAGCAGTAATCCCCCAGGTGGTGGGAGTGCCCCCAGAAATCTGGGTGGGTTTACTTGGGGAACACAGGGGGACCCTGGCTTAGCCAATTCCCCTGCAGCAGATACTCTTGTCTGTGATGGTGGCATGGGGTTTGCCAACTTCACTGCCTGTCCCAACACTTTGGGTAGGTACAGACAGGAGCCCTACATCAATGGTACAAAAGCTGAGGCCTACAGAGACACTGGAGCTAGCATCACAATGGTGGCCCATTGGCTAGTTCCCTCTGAGCAGCTTTTGCCTGGTTTCTCCTACCAGGTGACCAACATTGATGGCAAACAGAACAGTCATCCCATGGCAGAGGTATGTCTCAGCTGGGGAGGTGTCACTGGCCCTAAAAGGGTGGCAGTGTCCCCAACCTTGCCTGTAGACTGCTTACTGGGGAATGACTTAGAACTCTCAGCTTGGGCTGGAGTTGAACAAGACACCCATTCTAAAATGGTAGGCCTGTCACAAAAGGGTAGGGGGGTTGTGCCATTCACAACCCCTGTCCAAATAGATTTCCTCCCTGAAAAGGTTGGAAGGGCAGTGGTAGCCACAGCCCAGGCACAGACAGACTTCCCTGTAGAGACTGGCAGAGCTGTGACAGTCACAGCTCAAACACAAACTGAGTGCCCCCCTGAAAAGGTTGGCAAGGCTGTAATGGTCTCAGCCTATACTCAGACTGACATAGGTGTAGTGAAGCCTGAAACAATGGATCACTCCACACAAACTGAGAGTAGTGGGGAGGAAGAAAAGTCTCCCTCTCCCCAGACATTAGGAAAAGGTCAGCCTCCTCAGGGATCTGACCTCACCCCTTGTGAAGGAACTGCCCCAGAGGTAGCCAGGCCTGGCCTGGCAGAGCCTCTGATGTCAGTGGCCCCTTCCAAGGTGGGACCCAGTCTGGTGCAGGTAGCCTGCCTCTCTCTACCCTGCCTCAGTCAGCCCAGGGCTGCAGAGGTCAGGGAGGCCAGTGGACCCCCAGAGGGCCCCTGTCCACAAGAACCCCCCCATCAAAAGAATGAGGATTGCCTGGCTAGTAGCCCTAGTCAGGGGATGGGTAAAAACATTCCTGAGGGATCTCCTTTACAGGTAGTTAGGGACCTCCCCCAGAGGGATTCTGTTGGGCACAGGCAAACCTGGGACCTTAGGGCCCCAAACCTGACCTGTCCCTCCAGTAAGCCCACAAAAGGGACCCAGCCTCCAGCTTTAGGTAGCCAGAGGCTGACCCTGAGAGCACAGTGCAACTCAGTTAAGGAAAGAAAGGCATCCATGGTGGAGGGGGATTGGAGGAAGCTGAGGCCTCACTTTGAGGACACTCACTTCAGTACTCCATCTCAACACCAGCCTTTTACTTTGCCAAGACACACCAAAGGTAGAGATTCCCTATGGTGGAGACCCTCTGATACCCTTAGGGTGAGGGATTGCTTAGTGGACCATGAGACAGGGGGTAACCATGCCAGTGCTGGTTCCTCCTTATATGGCCACTTGGGCAATATAGGCTTACCTGGTCAAGGTCAGCCTTATCTCCCTTCGTTTGGGGGGGGGTTGTGTAGGAAGGTGGATATCTGACTATGGTTACCCCCAAATTTTTGCCTAGTGTCTAGCTGGTTTTTCGACTTAGTTGGCCTGAGATCCTGCTATTCAGGATCTCAGCCTGGCTGTTCTCTCTTTAAAATGGACTCCATGTACCCTAGGTACATACCCAATTGGTTGGATCACCCTGTCAGCCCCTGTACCAGTGTACACTAGGTACCCAGGGCATTGGTGTACCCAAGGCCTGCCAAGGGCTGCAGCATGTATTATGCCACCCCAGGCTTGGCCTAACAATTTGACACAACTGGCTGATCACTCAGCTGGGGTAAGTTGGTGTAATCACCTCTTACTTAGGTGTAGTATACCTATACCTAACCTTAAATGGGACACCTGGTAACCTATAAGTCACTCCTATGGCAGGCCTTAACAATCCTGAAGGCAGAGTGCTTGGTTCCATGTGAGATGGTGCTCTGGCATGAGCTGAGCCTGTCTTCAGTGGTCGGAACAACTTCCTTCTACTGTTTCCAGATATCGTCATACCATATACTCTTAAGTGCATTATGAACCTCGCGGTTAAATGCTATCTTTGGTTTGGCTTTATCAAAACATGTCGAGTAAGGTGTCATACGAATTGGAATACTAACCCCTCGCCAATTCTGGCGACGGGGTTAGCATTCCACCCTTCTAGAGGGACACGACATGTACAGTGCCTGAAACCCGGGTAAAATCAGACATAGCCTCAGCTCCACAAAATGGATGCTGCCACCACAGACACAAGTCTGCCCTCCTGCTGCTGGGAGTCCTTTCAGCTTGGGAGGTGTGGACAAAGGGTTTCCTGCCAGGGGAGGTGCGTGCACCACCCCAGACAGGATTTTGTGTATTGGTCAGGTAGGGCTTGAAAGAAACCAGACATGCCTGTGGCTCACAAGGAGCCTCGGTGCATATGCCAGTTCAAACCGGTCCTGGGGCACACCAGTCCCGGGCCTGGGGCGAGCTGGACAAAGGATTGGGGGTGTAACCACCCCCCTTCCTGGTCCCACCCATAGGGAGGGACCTAGCAGGTAGTCCGGCCCCTAGAATCCGAATAAAGGTAGGAGCTGTGTCCTAAGACTTCAGACATCCTGGAATCAACTTGAAACTAAGAAGAAGACGGGAACTTCGACATTCTGCTGCACAGAAGACTGAAGAAAATCTCCCCTGTGGTCAGGGAGTGACCACCTTGCTAACGCAAGCACCATCCAGCGAATCAACGTCTGCTTTGCCGCCGCCTCCCGCCGGAGCCCGAGCCCAGAGACTGACAAGACCTGGACCTCCAGACTTCTCACCGCCCGATCCACAGTCCCTGAAAAGAGGAGACCCGTGGAGGCACCGAGACACGTGGAGCCAGCCATCTTGGAACGACTACGACAAGCTGACCAGTGCAACAACCGAGGCTCCCTCCAAGTTGTGCTTTGGGTCCTGAGAAGCCCAACCTTCGAGCAGCATCTGCACCAAAGGTGAGCCCTCCAGCATCTCCACGATCTGCGTGGGCCCTTCTGCATTTTGCCACTCGACGCGCCTAACCGGTTGCTGGCCCGCTGGCTAGTGGCCATCTTGGCGACGAA
>NW_028187657.1:0-6000 GCF_964204655.1 Triturus cristatus | reverse complement strand
GGAACAGAGTGTTACCTTCCCATCTATCCCTCCTATCCCTCCCTCCCTCCAATCAGGACTGGAACAGAGTGTTACCTTCCCATCTATCCCTCCCTCCCTCCAATCAGGACTGGAACAGAGTGTTACCTTCCCATCTATCCCTCCTATCCCTCCTATCCCTCCCTCCCTCCAACCAGGACTGGAACAGAGTGTTACCTTCCCATCTATCCCTCCTATCCCTCCCTCCCTCCAACCAGGACTAGAACAGAGTGTTATCTTCCCATCTATCCCTCCTATCCCTCCCTCCCTCCAACCAGGACTGGAACAGAGTGTTACCTTCCCATCTATCCCTCCTATCCCTCCTATCCCTCCAACCAGGACTGGAACAGAGTGTTACCTTCCCATCTATCCCTCCTATCCCTCCCTCCCTCCAACCAGGACTGGAACAGAGTGTTACCTTCCCATCTATCCCTCCTATCCCTCCCTCCCTCCAACCAGGACTGGAACAGAGTGTTACCTTCCCATCTATCCCTCCTATCCCTCCCTCCCTCCAATCAGGACTGGAACAGAGTGTTACCTTCCCATCTATCCCTCCTATCCCTCCCTCCTATCCCTCCTATCCCTCCCTCCAACCAGGACTGGAACAGAGTGTTACCTTCCCATCTATCCCTCCTATCCCTCCCTCCCTCCAACCAGGACTGGAACAGAGTGTTACCTTCCCATCTATCCCTCCTATCCCTCCAACCAGGACTGGAACAGAGTGTTACCTTCCCATCTATCCCTCCTATCCCTCCTATCCCTCCCTCCCTCCAACCAGGACTGGAACAGAGTGTTACCTTCCCATCTATCCCTCCTATCCCTCCCTCCCTCCAATCAGGACTGGAACAGAGTGTTACCTTCCCATCTATCCCTCCTATCCCTCCAACCAGGACTGGAACAGAGTGTTACATTCCCATCTATCCCTCCTATCCCTCCCTCCCTCCAATCAGGACTGGAACAGAGTGTTACCTTCCCATCTATCCCTCCTATCCCTCCAACCAGGACTGGAACAGAGTGTTACCTTCCCATCTATCCCTCCTATCCCTCCCTCCCTCCCTCCAATCAGGACTGGAACAGAGTGTTACCTTCCCATCTATCCCTCCTATCCCTCCAACCAGGACTGGAACAGAGTGTTACCTTCCCATCTATCCCTCCTATCCCTCCCTCCCTCCAACCAGGACTGGAACAGAGTGTTACCTTCCCATCTATCCCTCCTATCCCTCCAACCAGGACTGGAACAGAGTGTTACCTTCCCATCTATCCCTCCTATCCCTTCCTCCTATCCCTCCTATCCCTCCCTCCCTCCAACCAGGACTGGAACAGAGTGTTACCTTCCCATCTATGCCTCCTATCCCTCCCTCCCTCCAATCAGGACTGGAACAGAGTGTTACCTTCCCATCTATCCCTCCTATCCCTCCAACCAGGACTGGAACAGAGTGTTACCTTCCCATCTATCCCTCCTATCCCTCCCTCCCTCCAACCAGGACTGGAACAGAGTGTTACCTTCCCATCTATCCCTCCTATCCCTCCTATCCCTCCAACCAGGACTGGAACAGAGTGTTACCTTCCCATCTATCCCTCCTATCCCTCCCTCCCTCCAACCAGGACTGGAACAGAGTGTTACCTTCCCATCTATCCCTCCTATCCCTCCCTCCTATCCCTCCTATCCCTCCCTCCAACCAGGACTGGAACAGAGTGTTACCTTCCCATCTATCCCTCCTATCCCTCCTATCCCTCCCTCCCTCCAACCAGGACTGGAACAGAGTGTTACCTTCTCATCTATCCCTCCTATCCCTCCCTCCCTCCAATCAGGACTGGAACAGAGTGTTACCTTCCCATCTATCCCTCCTATCCCTCCAACCAGGACTGGAACAGAGTGTTACCTTCCCATCTATCCCTCCTATCCCTCCTATCCCTCCCTCCCTCCAACCAGGACCGGAACAGAGTGTTACCTTCCCATCTATCCCTCCTATCCCTCCTATCCCTCCCTCCCTCCAACCAGGACTGGAACAGAGTGTTACCTTCCCATCTATCCCTCCTATCCCTCCAACCAGGACTGGAACAGAGTGTTACCTTCCCATCTATCCCTCCTATCCCTCCCTCCCTCCAACCAGGACTGGAACAGAGTGTTACCTTCCCATCTATCCCTCCTATCCCTCCCTCCTATCCCTCCTTTCCCTCCCTCCAACCAGGACTGGAACAGAGTGTTACCTTCCCATCTATCCCTCCTATCCCTCCTATCCCTCCCTCCCTCCAACCAGGACTGGAACAGAGTGTTACCTTCCCATCTATCCCTCCTATCCCTCCAACCAGGACTGGAACAGAGTGTTACCTTCCCATCTATCCCTCCTATCCCTCCCTCCCTCCAACCAGGACTGGAACAGAGTGTTACCTTCCCATCTATCCCTCCTATCCCTCCCTCCCTCCAACCAGGACTGGAACAGAGTGTTACCTTCCCATCTATCCCTCCTATCCCTCCCTCCCTCCAACCAGGACTGGAACAGAGTGTTACCTTCCCATCTATCCCTCCTATCCCTCCCTCCCTCCAACCAGGACTGGAACAGAGTGTTACCTTCCCATCTATCCCTCCTATCCCTCCTATCCCTCCCTCCCTCCAACCAGGACTGGAACAGAGTGTTACCTTCCCATCTATCCCTCCTATCCCTCCCTCCCTCCAACCAGGACTGGAACAGAGTGTTACCTTCCCATCTATCCCTCCTATCCCTCCCTCCCTCCAATCAGGACTGGAACGGAGTGTTACCTTCCCATCTATCCCTCCTATCCCTCCCTCATATCCCTCCTATCCCTCCCTCCAACCAGGACTGGAACAGAGTGTTACCTTCCCATCTATCCCTCCTATCCCTCCTATCCCTCCCTCCCTCCAACCAGGACTGGAACAGAGTGTTACCTTCCCATCTATCCCTCCTATCCCTCCCTCCCTCCAACCAGGACTGGAACAGAGTGTTACCTTCCCATCTATCCCTCCTATCCCTCCTATCCCTCCACCCAGGACTGGAACAGAGTGTTACCTTCCCATCTATCCCTCCTATCCCTCCCTCTCTCCAACCAGGACTGGAACAGAGTGTTACCTTCCCATCTATCGCTCCTATCCCTCCCTCCCTCCAACAAGGACTGGAACAGAGTGTTACCTTCCCATCTATCCCTCCTATCCCTCCTATCCCTCCCTCCCTCCAACCAGGACTGGAACAGAGTGTTACCTTCCCATCTATCCCTCCTATCCCTCCTATCCCTCCCTCCCTCCAACCAGGACTGGAACAGAGTGTTACCTTCCCATCTATCCCTCCTATCCCTCCAACCAGGACTGGAACAGAGTGTTACCTTCCCATCTATCCCTCCTATCCCTCCCTCCCTCCAACCAGGACTGGAACAGAGTGTTACCTTCCCATCTATCCCTCCTATCCCTCCCTCCCTCCAATCAGGACTGGAACAGAGTGTTACCTTCCCATCTATCCCTCCTATCCCTCCCTCCTATCCCTCCTATCCCTCCCTCCAACCAGGACTGGAACAGAGTGTTACCTTCCCATCTATCCCTCCCTCCCTCCAACCAGGACTGGAACAGAGTGTTACCTTCCCATGTATCCGTCCTATCCCTCTCTCCCTCCAATCAGGACTGGAACAGAGTGTTACCTTCCCATCTATCCCTCCTATCCCTCCAACCAGGACTGGAACAGAGTGTTACCTTCCCATCTATCCCTCCTATCCCTCCTATCCCTCCCTCCCTCCAACCAGGACTGGAACAGAGTGTTACCTTCCCATCTATCCCTCCTATCCCTCCCTCCCTCCAACCAGGACTGGAACAGAGTGTTACCTTCCCATCTATCCCTCCTATCCCTCCCTCCCTCCAACCAGGACTGGAACAGAGTGTTACCTTTCCATCTATCCCTCCTATCCCTCCCTCCATCCAACCAGGACTGAAACAGAGTGTTACCTTCCCATCTATCCCTCCTATCCCTCCTATCCCTCCAACCAGGATTGGAACAGAGTGTTACCTTCCCATCTATCCCTCCTATCCCTCCCTACCTCCAACCAGGACTGGAACAGAGTGTTACCTTCCCATCTATCCCTCCTATCCCTCCTATCCCTCCCTCCCTCCAACCAGGACTGGAACAGAGTGTTACCTTCCCATCTATCCCTCCTATCCCTCCAACCAGGACTGGAACAGAGTGTTACCTTCCCAACTATCCCTCCTATCCCTCCTATCCCTCCCTCCCTCCAATCAGGACTGGAACAGAGTGTTACCTTCCCATCTATCCCTCCTATCCCTCCCTCCTATCCCTCCTATCCCTCCCTCCCTCCCTCCAATCAGGACTGGAACAGAGTGTTACCTTCCCATCTATCCCTCCTATCCCTCCTATCCCTCCCTCCCTCCAACCAGGACTGGAACAGAGTGTTACCTTCCCATCTATCCCTCCTATCCCTCCCTCCCTCCAACCAGGACTGGAACAGAGTGTTACCTTCCCATCTATCCCTCCTATCCCTCCCTCCCTCCAACCAGGACTGGAACAGAGTGTTACCTTCCCATCTATCCCTCCTATCCCTCCCTCCCTCCAACCAGGACTGGAACAGAGTGTTACCTTCCCACCTATCCCTCCTATCCCTCCAACCAGGACTGGAACAGAGTGTTACCTTCCCATCTATCCCTCCTATCCCTCCCTCCCTCCAACCAGGACTGGAACAGAGTATTACCTTCCCATC
The DNA here is from genome assembly GCF_964204655.1 of Triturus cristatus. Taxonomy (NCBI): domain Eukaryota; kingdom Metazoa; phylum Chordata; class Amphibia; order Caudata; family Salamandridae; genus Triturus; species Triturus cristatus. The sequence continues at coordinate 1,266 of NW_028187657.1, read as the reverse complement.
TATCCCTCCTATCCCTCCAACCAGGACTGGAACAGAGTGTTACCTTCCCATCTATCCCTCCTATCCCTCCCTCCCTCCAATCAGGACTGGAACAGAGTGTTACCTTCCCATCTATCCCTCCTATCCCTCCCTCCTATCCCTCCTATCCCTCCCTCCCTCCAATCAGGACTGGAACAGAGTGTTACCTTCCCATCTATCCCTCCTATCCCTCCCTCCCTCCAACCAGGACAGGAACAGAGTGTTACCTTCCCATCTATCCCTCCTATCCCTCCCTCCCTCCAACCAGGACTGGAACAGAGTGTTACCTTCCCATCTATCCCTCCTATCCCTCCCTCCCTCCAACCAGGACTGGAACAGAGTGTTACCTTCCCATCTATCCCTCCTATCCCTCCCTCCCTCCAATCAGGACTGGAACAGAGTGTTACCTTCCCATCTATCCCTCCTATCCCTCCAACCAGGACTGGAACAGAGTGTTACCTTCCCATCTATCCCTCCTATCCCTCCCTCCCTCCAACCAGGACTGGAACAGAGTGTTACCTTCCCATCTATCCCTCCTATCCCTCCCTCCCTCCAACCAGGACTGGAACAGAGTGTTACCTTCCCATCTATCCCTCCTATCCCTCCCTCTCTCCAACCAGGACTGGAACAGAGTGTTACCTTCCCATCTATCCCTCCTATCCCTCCAACCAGGACTGGAACAGAGTGTTACCTTCCCATCTATCCCTCCTATCCCTCCCTCCCTCCAACCAGGACTGGAACAGAGTGTTACCTTCCCATCTATCCCTCCTATCCCTCCAACCAGGACTGGAACAGAGTGTTACCCTCCCATCTATCCCTCCTATCCCTCCCTCCCTCCAACCAGGACTGGAACAGAGTGTTACCTTCCCATCTATCCCTCCTATCCCTCCCTCCCTCCAATCAGGACTGGAACAGAGTGTTACCTTCCCATCTATCCCTCCAATCCCTCCCTCCTATCCCTCCTATCCCTCCCTCCAACCAGGACTGGAACAGAGTGTTACCTTCCCATCTATCCCTCCTATCCCTCCCTCCCTCCAACCAGGACTGGAACAGAGTGTTACCTTCCCATCTATCCCTCCTATCCCTCCCTCCCTCCAATCAGGACTGGGACAGAGTGTTACCTTCCCATCTATCCCTCCTATCCCTCCAACCAGGACTGGAACAGAGTGTTACCTTCCCATCTATCCCTCCTATCCCTCCTATCCCTCCCTCCCTCCAACCAGGACTGGAACAGAGTGTTACCTTCCC
>NW_028187656.1:670000-675620 GCF_964204655.1 Triturus cristatus | reverse complement strand
GCTGGGGCTGGTGATTCAGGGTTTAGGGCAGTGCAGTGGTATTCGGGCATTGTAGGGGGTTGTGCTGGTGTTTCAGGGTTTAGGGCAGGGCAGTGCTGTTCGGGCAGTGTAGGGGTTTTTGCAGGGGTTGGTGTTTCAGGGTTTAGGGCAGTGGTGTTTTGGAAGTGTAGGGGGTCTTGCTGGGGCTTGTGTTTCAGGGTTTATATCAGTGCAGTGGTGTTCGGACACTGTAGGGGGTCGTGCAGGGGGTGGTGTTTCAGGCTTTAGGGCAGGGCCGTGGTGTTCGGGCAGTGTAGGGGGTCGTGCAGGGGGTGGTGTTTCAGGGTTTAGGGCAGGGCAGTGGTGTTCGGGCAGTGTAGGGGGTGATGGTGGGGGTGGTGTCTCAGGGTTTAGGGCAGGGCAGTGGTGTTCGGGCAGTGTAGGGGGTCGTGCTTCGGCTAGTATTTCAGGGTTTAGGGCAGTGCATTGGTGTTCGGGCAGTGTAGGGGGTCGTGCTGGGGCTAGTGTTTCAGGGTTTAGGGCAGTGTAGGGGTCGTGCTGGGGCTGGTGTTTCAGGGTTTAGGGCAGAGCATTGGTGTACGGGCATTGTAGGGGGTTGTGCTGGGGGTGGTGTTTTAGGGAATAGGGCAGAGCAGTGGTGTTCGGGCAGAGTAGGAGGTCATGCTGGGTGTGGTGTTTCAGGGTTTAGGGTAGAGCAGTGTTGTTCGGGCAGTGTAGGGGGTCGTGCTGGGGGTGGTTTTTCAGGGTGTAGGACAGTGCAGTGGTGTTCGGGCAGTGTAGGGGGTCGTGCTGGGGCTGGTGTTTCAGGGTTTAGGGCAGTACAGTGGTGTTTGGGCAGTGTAGGGGGTCCTGCTGGGGCTGGTGTTTCACGGTTTAGGGCTGTGGTGTTCGGGCAGTGTGGGGGATCTTGCTGGGGTGGTGTTTCAGGGTTTAGGGTAGTGCAGTGGTGTTCGGGCAGTGTAGGGGGTTGTGCTGGGGGTGGTGTTTTGGGGTTTAGAGCAGTGGTGTTAAGGCAGTGTAGGTGGTCTTGCTGAGGGTGGTGTTTCAGGGTTTAGGGCAGTGGTGTTCTGGCAGTGTAAGGGGTCTTGCTGGGGTAGTGTAACAGGGTTTAGGGCAGAGCCGTGGTGTTCGGGCAGTGTAGGGGGTCGTGCAGGGGGTGGTGTTTCAGGCTTTAGGGCAGGGCCGTGGTGTTCGGGCAGTGTAGGGGGTCGTGCAGGGGGTGGTGTTTCAGGGTTTAGGGCAGGGCAGTGGTGTTTGGGCAGTGTAGGGGGTCGTGCTGGGGCTAGTGTTTCACGGTTTAGGGCTGTGGTGTTCGGGCAGTGTGGGGGATCTTGCTGGGGTGGTGTTTCAGGGTTTAGGGCAGTGCAGTGGTGCTCGGGCAGTGTAGGGGGTCGTGCTGGGGGTGGTGTTTTGGGGTTTAGAGCAGTGGTGTTAAGGCAGTGTAGGTGGTCTTGCAGGAGGTGGTGTTTCAGGGTTTAGGGTAGTAGTGTTCTGGCAGTGTAGGGGGTCTTGCTGGGGTAGTGTTTCAGGGTTTAGGGCAGTGCAGTGCAGTGGTGTTCGGGCAGTGTAGGGGGTCGTGCTGCGGTAGTGTTTCAGGTTATAGGGCAATGCAGTGGTGTTCGGGCAGTGTAGGGGGTCGTGCTGGGGCTGGTGTTTCGGGGTTTAGGGCAGTGGTGTTCGGGCAGTGTAGGGGGTCTTGCTGGGGGTAGTGTTTCAGGGTTTAGGGCAGAGCAGTGGTGTTTGGGTAGTGTATGGGGTCTTTCTGGTGGTTGTGTTTCAGGGTTTAGGGCAGTGCAGTGGTGTTCGGGCAGTGTAGGGGTCGTGCTGGGGCTGGTGTTTCAGGGTTTAGGGCAGTGGTGTTCTGGCAGTGTAAGGGGTCTTGCTGGGGTAGTGTAACAGGGTTTAGGGCAGAGCCGTGGTGTTCGGGCAGTGTAGGGGGTCGTGCAGGGGGTGGTGTTTCAGGCTTTAGGGCAGGGCCGTGGTGTTCGGGCAGTGTACGGGGTCCTGCAGGGGGTGGTGTTTCAGAGTTTAGGGTCGGGCAGTGGTGTTCGGGCAGTGTAGGGGACATGGTGGGGGTGGTGTTTCAGGGTTTAGGGCAGGGCAGTGGTGTTCGGGCAGTGTAAGGGGTCGTGCTGGGGCTAGTGTTTCAGGGTTTAGGGCAGTGCAGTGGTGTTTGGGAAGTGTAGGGGTCGTGCTGGGGGTGGTGTTTTAGGGTTTAGGGCAGAGCAGTGGTGTTCGGGCAGTGTAGGGGTCGTGCTGGGGGTGGTTTTTCAGGGTATAGGGCAGTGGAGTGGTGTTCAGGCAGTGTAGGGTGTCGTGCAGGGGGTTGGTGTTTCAGGGTTTAGGGCAGGGCAGTGGTGTTCGGGCAATGTAGGGTTCCTTGCAGGGGGTGCTGTTTCAGGGTTTAGGGCAGTGGTTTTCGGGCAGAGTAGGGGGTCGTGCTGGTGATTCAGGGTTTACGGCAGTGCAGTGGTGTTTGGGCAGTGTAGGGGGTCGTGCTGGGGCTGATGATTCAGGGTTTAGGGCAGTGCAGTGGTATTCGGGCAGTGTAGGGGGTTGTGCTGGTGTTTCAGGGTTTAGGGCAGGGCAGTGCTGTTCGGGCAGTGTAGGGGTTTTTGCAGGGGTTGGTGTTTCAGGGTTTAGGGCAGTGGTGTTTGGGAAGTGTAGGGGGTCTTGCTGGGGCTTGTGTTTCAGGGTTTATATCAGTGCAGTGGTGTTCGGGCACTGTAGGGGGTCACGCTGGGGCTGGTGTTTCAGGGTTTAGGGCAGTGCAGTGGTGTTCCGGCAGTGTAGGGGGTCGTGCTGGAGTGGTGTTTCAGGGTTTAAGGCAGTGCGGTGCTGTTTGGGCAGTGTAGGGGGTCTTGCTGGGTTATGTGTTTCAGGGTTTAGGGCAGTGCAGTGGTGTTTGGGCAGTGTACCGGGACGTGCTGGGGCTGGTGTTTCAGGGTTTAGGGCAGTGGTGTTCCGGCAGTGTAGGGGGTCTTGCTGGGGGTAGTGTAACAGGGTTTATGGCAGAGCCGTGGTGTTCGGGCAGTGTAGGGGGTCGTGCAGGGGGTGGTGTTTCAGGCTTTAGGGCAGGGCTGTGGTGTTCGGGCAGTGTAGGGGGTCGTGCAGGGGGTGGTGTTTCAGGGTTTAGGGCAGGGCAGTGGTGTTCGGGCAGTGTAGGGGGTGATGGTGGGGGTGGTGTCTCAGGGTTTAGGGCAGGGCAGTGGTGTTCGGGCAGTGTAGGGGGTCGTGCTTCGGCTAGTATTTCAGGGTTTAGGGCAGTGCATTGGTGTTCGGGCAGTGTAGGGGGTCGTGCTGGGGCTAGTGTTTCAGGGTTTAGGGCAGTGTAGGGGTCATGCTGGGGCTGGTGTTTCAGGGTTTAGGGCAGAGCATTGGTGTACGGGCATTGTAGGGGGTTGTGCTGGGGGTGGTGTTTTAGGGAATAGGGCAGAGCAGTGGTGTTCGGGCAGAGTAGGAGGTCATGCTGGGTGTGGTGTTTCAGGGTTTAGGATAGAGCAGCGTTGTTCGGGCAGTGTAGGGGGTCGTGCTGGGGGTGGTTTTTCAGGGTGTAGGACAGTGCAGTGGTGTTCGGGCAGTGTAGGGGGTCGTGCTGGGGCTGGTGTTTCAGGGTTTAGGGCAGTACAGTGGTGTTTGGGCAGTGTAGGGGGTCCTGCTGGGGCTGGTGTTTCACGGTTTAGGGCTGTGATGTTCGGGCAGTGTGGGGGATCTTGCTGGGGTGGTGTTTCAGGGTTTAGGGCAGTGCAGTGGTGTTCGGGCAGTGTAGGGGGTTGTGCTGGGGGTGGTGTTTTGGGGTTTAGAGCAGTGGTGTTAAGGCAGTGTAGGTGGTCTTGCTGAGGGTGGTGTTTCAGGGTTTAGGGCAGTGGTGTTCTGGCAGTGTAAGGGGTCTTGCTGGGGTAGTGTAACAGGGTTTAGGGCAGAGCCGTGGTGTTCGGGCAGTGTAGGGGGTCGTGCAGGGGGTGGTGTTTCAGGCTTTAGGGCAGGGCCGTAGTGTTCGGGCAGTGTAGGGGGTCGTGCAGGGGGTGGTGTTTCAGGGTTTAGGGCAGGGCAGTGGTGTTCGGGCAGTGTAGGGGGTCGTGCTGGGGCTAGTGTTTCACGGTTTAGGGCTGTGGTGTTCGGGCAGTGTGGGGGATCTTGCTGGGGTGGTGTTTCAGGGTTTAGGGCAGTGCAGTGGTGCTCGGGCAGTGTAGGGGGTCGTGCTGGGGGTGGTGTTTTGGGGTTTAGAGTAGGGGTGGGCAGAAAACTACGCTCCGTCAGCGTAGCAGATAAAGCCAGCCACTCCTGCACACCGGCCCGGTCCCTGCTTCTGATAGCAGCCAGGCCGGAGAGAGCCTCCCTGGGCCCCGGTGGACCCCTGTCTCCAGCACCTAGACCCTCGGCTGTCTTGCAGGACGGGGGTGGCTCACGCACCCCGGGGCCCGCCGGACGGTGCAAGAGCCCCGGGCCCGGTCCCAGCTTCAGAACCCTAGCCAGGCCGGGGAGAAACTCCCTGGGCCCCGGTGGACACCCTTCCCCAGCGCATGGACCCTCGGCTGGCTTGCAGGACGGGGGGCTCCCGCTCCCTGGGACACTGGGACGGAGCACAAGCCCCGGACCCGGGCCCAGCTTCCGAACCCTAGCCAGGCCAGGGAGAGCCTCCCCGGGCCCTGGTGGACACCCTGTCCCCAGCGCCCGGACCCTCGGCTGGCTTGCGGGACAGGGGGCTCCCGCACCCCGGGAACGGAGCTCCAGCACCGGGCCCGGGACCAGCTTCCGGACCCCCAGCCAGGCCGGGGAGAGCCTCCCCGGGCCCCGGTGCACACCCGTCCCCAGCGCCCGGACCCTCGGCTGGCTTGCGGGACAGGGGGCTCCCGTACCCCGGGACGGAGCTCCAGCACCGGGCCCAGCTTCCGGACCCCCAGCCAGGCCGGGGAGAGCCTCCCCGGGCCCCGGTGGACACCCGGTCCCAGCGCCCGGACCCTCGGCTGGCTTGCGGGACAGGGGGCTCACGCACCCCGGGACGGAGCTCCAGCACCGGGCCCAGCTCCCGGACCTCCAGCCAGGCCGGGGAGAGACTCCCCGGGCCCCGGTGGACGCCCTGTCCCCAGCGCCCGGACCCTCGGCTGGCTTGCAGGACAGGGGGCCCCCGCACCCCGGGACGGAGCTCCAGCACCGGGCCCAGCTCCCGGACCTCCAGCCAGGCCGGGGAGAGCCTCCCCGGGCCTCGGTGGACACCCGACCCCAGCGACCGGACCCTCGGCTGGCTTGCGGGACAGGGGGCTCCCGCACCCCGGGAACGGAGCTCCAGCACCGGGCCCAGCTCCCGGACCTCCAGCCAGGCCCGGGGAGAGACTCCCAGGGACCCGGTGGACACCCTGTCCCCAGCGCCCGGACCCTCGGCTGGCTTGCGGGACAGGGGGCTCCCGCACCCCGGGAACGGAGCCGCACCCTGGGACGGAGCTCCAGCACCGGGCTCAGCTTCCGAACCCCCAGCCAGGCCGGGGAGAGCCTCCCCGGGCCCCGGTGGACCCTCTCTTCCCTAGCGCCCGTACCCTCAGCTGGCTCGCAGGACGGGGGGGCTCCCGGGCTCTGGGACGGAGCCGCACCCTGGGACGGAGCTCCAGCCCCGGGCCCAGCT
>NW_028187656.1:655000-660000 GCF_964204655.1 Triturus cristatus | reverse complement strand
GGCTCCGGGGACCGCAGGCGCAGGGGAAGCCTCCCCGGGCCCTCTGGAACCCTCCCCGGGCACCCTGCCACGCGGCAGGACCCGGGACGGAGCCGGGGTGGGGAGGCCGCCCTCCCCGGGGCCCCCAGGGGCCCGGCCGGAGCTCCAGGACCCAGACAAGCGAGGGGAGGCTCCCCGGCCCCAACGGAACCCCGTCCCGGGCCTTTGGCAGTGCCGCAGGCCGGGGGACTGGGCCCGGGGCCGAAGGCCTTAATCCCGGGGCCCGGCCGGGCCCCTGGAACCAGCCGGGGCTCCGGGGACCGCAGGCGCAGGGGAAGCCTCCCGGGGCCCTCCGGACCCCTCCCCGGGCACCCTGCCACGCGGCAGGACCCGGGACGGAGACCGGGGTGGGGAGCCTGCCCTCCCCGAGACCCCCAGGGGCCCGGCCGGAGCTCCTGAACCCAATGCAGCCACGGGAGGCACCCCGGCCGCAACGGAACCCCGTCCCGGGCCTTTGGCAGTGCCGCAGGCCGGGGGACGGCGCCCGGGGCCGGAGACCCCGACCCGGGGCCCGGCCGGGCCCCTGGACCCAGCCGGGGCTCCAAGGACCGCAGGTGCAGGGGAAGCCTCCCCGGGCCCTCCGGACCCCTCCCCGGGCACCCTGCCACGCGGCAGGACCCGGGACGGAGACCGGGGCGGGGAGGCCGCCCTCCCCGGGGCCCGGCCGGAGCTCCTGAACCCAATCCAGCCACGGAAAGCACCCCGGCCACAACGGAACCCCGTCCCGGGCCTTTGGCGGTGCCGCAGGCCGGGGGACGGCACCCGGGGCCGGAGACCCCGACCCGGGGCCCGGCCGGGCCCCTGGACCCATCCGGGGCTCCCGGGCCCACAGGCGCAGGGGAAGGCCCTCCGGCCACCCTGCCACACGGCAGGACCCAGTTGCCGGCTGAGGACCGAGAGGGGTCCCAGAGTACCCTGTCCCTAGTAATCCGGAGGAAGGCTACCCCCCGTTCTTGAAACCCGCGCGCTCCGAGTGACGGAGGGGACCCTAGGGGCGAACGCACCCGGCCTCCTGGAGCCCCGGCTGGGATCCGAGAGGCAAATGGACCCTCATCGGGACTTCCAGGCCTGGCCCTGCCATCTGGTCGCCCCATTGGAAAGCATTGCGCGCGACCAGATGGCCGAGGGGAAAGGAGCCACCAGGTGGCCGGCAACTGAAAGGACTCCCGCCTGCCCACCCACCAGGGGCTCGGGGTGGGGACTCTGCTTCCCGGCTGGGCCTCAGGCACGGGGAGGACCACCGGAGCTCTCGGGGCCTGGGCGTACCCGGGGGAGGACTGCCCGGGACCCGTGGAGCCCGTCCCTGGGCACTTTGCCATGCCGCGGCCCAGAGGAGGGAAGCCCCGGGGACCTGGGAGGATGTTGCCCGGGCGTAGCCCATCTGGTCCCCGGCAATGAACCGCACAGCCCCGGCATGGGTGTTTCGGCATACCCTGCCCCTACTAATCCGGAGGAAGGATACCCTCCTTTCTTGTAACCCGCGCGCTGCGAGTGACGGAGGGGACCCTAGGCGCGGACGCGCCCGGCCTCCTGGAGCCCTGGCTGGGATCCGGGAGGCGAATGGACCCTCATCGGGACTTCCAGGCCGGCCCGGCCATCTGGTCGCCCCATTGGAAAGCATTGCGCGCGACCAGATGGCCGAGGGGAAAGGAGCGACCGGATGGCCGGCAACTGAAAGGGCTCCCGTCTGCCCGAGCCATAGCGGTAGGGCTCCCGCCTGCCCACCCTCACACCAAGGGCTCGGGGGGGACTCTGCTTCCCGGGTTGGCCTCGGGCACGGGGAGGTCCACCGGAGCTCTCGGGGCCTGGGCGCCCGGGGGAGGACTGCCCGGGACCCGTGGAGCCCGTCCCTGGGCACTTTGCCATGCCGCGGCCCGGAGGAGGGAAGCCCCGGAGGCCTGGGAGGATGTTGCCCGGGCGTAGCCCATCTGGTCCCCGGCAATGAACCGCACAGCCCCAGCATGGGTGTTCCGGCATACCCTGCCCCTAATAATCCGGAGGAAGGATACCCCCCTTTCTTGTAACCCGCGCGCTGCAAGTGACGGAGGGGACCCTAGGCGTGGACGCGCCCGGCCTCCCGGAGCCCTGGCTGGGATCCGGGAGGCGAATGGACCCTCATCGGGACTTCCAGGCCGGCCCGGCCATCTGGTCGCCCCATTGGAAAGCATTGCGCGCGACCAGATGGCCGAGGGGAAAGGAGCGACCGGATGGCCGGCAACTGAAAGGGCTCCCGTCTGCCCGAGCCATAGCGGTAGGGCTCCCGCCTGCCCACCCTCACACCAAGGGCTCGGGGGGGACTCTGCTTCCCGGGTTGGCCTCGGGCACGGGGAGGTCCACCGGAGCTCTCGGGGCCTGGGCGCCCGGGGGAGGACTGCCCGGGACCCGTGGAGCCCGTCCCTGGGCACTTTGCCATGCCGCGGCCCGGAGGAGGGAAGCCCCGGAGGCCTGGGAGGATGTTGCCCGGGCGTAGCCCATCTGGTCCCCGGCAATGAACCGCACAGCCCCAGCATGGGTGTTCCGGCATACCCTGCCCCTAATAATCCGGAGGAAGGATACCCCCCTTTCTTGTAACCCGCGCGCTGCAAGTGACGGAGGGGACCCTAGGCGTGGACGCGCCCGGCCTCCCGGAGCCCTGGCTGGGATCCGGGAGGCGAATGGACCCTCATCGGGACTTCCAGGCCGGCCCGGCCATCTGGTCGCCCCATTGGAAAGCATTGCGCGCGACCAGATGGCCGAGGGGAAAGGCGCTACCAGGTGGCCGGCAACTGAAAGGGCTCCCGTCTGCCCGAGCCATAGCGGTAGGGTTCCCGCCTGCCCACGCAGGGCTCCGTGGCTGCAGGGCTCCGTGGCTGCAGGGCTCCGGGGCTGCAGGGCTCCGGGGCTGCAGGGCTCTGGGCCTGCAGGGCTCCGGGGCTGCAGGGCTCCGGGGCTGCAGGGCTCCGGGGCTGCAGGGCTCTGGGCCTGCAGGGCTCCGGGGCTGCAGGGCTCCGGGCCTGCAGGGCTCTGGGGCTGCAGGGCTCCGGGGCTGCAGGGCTCTGGGCCTGCAGGGCTCCGGGGCTGCAGGGCTCCGGGCCTGCAGGGCTCCGGGGCTGCAGGGCCCTGGGCCTGCTAGGGTTCCGGGCCTGCAGGGCTCCAGGGCTCCGTGCTGAAGGGCTCCAGGGTCTGCAGGGCTTTGGGGCTGCAGGCCTCGGGGGACGCCCGGGAGACCCATGGAGCCCGTCCTGGGCACTTTGCCTCGCCGCAGGCTGGAGGAGGAAGCACCCGACGCCCCGGGGAAGTGTCGTCCGGGCTTGGCCCATCTGGTCCCCGCCTGAGAACCGCAATCCCCAGGAGGGGTGTCCCGGCATACCCTGCCCCTACTAATCCGGAGGAAGGCTACCCACCTTTCTTGTAACCCTCGCGCTCCGAGTGACGGAGGGGACCCTAGGCGCGGACGCGCCCGGCCTCCTGGAGCCCTGGCTGGGATCCACGAGGCGAATGGACCCTCATCGGGACTTCCAGGCCGGCCCGGCCATCTGGTCGCCCCATTGGAAAGCATTGCGCGCGACCAGATGGCCGAGGGAAAGGTGCGACCAGATGGCCGGGACCGGAAGGACTCCCAGCTGCCCACACCGAGCCATAGCGGTAGGGCTCCCGCCTGCCCTTGCAGGGCTCCGGGGCTCTGCACCAGGGTCCCTTGTCCCGGGCAGATGGACACTTGGCAGGCTGCAGGACGTGGGATCCCAGGCCCTGACCAAAAATCAGGAGGCTTGGGGCCGGTCCCTGCTTCTCAACACAGCCAGGCTGGGGAGGTCGGGGAGCCTGCCCAAGCACGAGGGACCCGTCCCGGGCACACAGTCCATGAGGTTGTGCGCTCGTTTTCCACAATTTTCTTCAGAATAGTGCGTAGTTGCGCTAGGCAAAGTCCGCCCAGCCCTACTCAGGATGTGCTCTCGTTTTCCACAAATTTTTTCAAAATTCTGCTACGCAAAGTCCGCCCAGCCCTAACCAAACTCCTACTATGCAGTGGAAAGGACTTAGCCAGCCACCCACCCACCTGGCCCGGTCCCTGCTTCTGATCCCAGCCAGGTCTGGGGAGACTCCCTTCGCCCAATGGACCACGTCACGGGCACCCGGACCCTTACCAGGCCGCAGGACGGGTTCTCACAAACCACACGGTTGTATAAGGGTGGGCAGAAAACTACGCTCCGTCAGCGTAGCAGATAAAGCCAGCCACTCCTGCACACCGGCCCGGTCCCTGCTTCTGATAGCAGCCAGGCCGGAGAGAGCCTCCCTGGGCCCCGGTGGACCCCTGTCTCCAGCACCTAGACCCTCGGCTGTCTTGCAGGACGGGGGTGGCTCACGCACCCCGGGGCCCGCCGGACGGTGCAAGAGCCCCGGGCCCGGTCCCAGCTTCAGAACCCTAGCCAGGCCGGGGAGAAACTCCCTGGGCCCCGGTGGACACCCTTCCCCAGCGCATGGACCCTCGGCTGGCTTGCAGGACGGGGGGCTCCCGCTCCCTGGGACACTGGGACGGAGCACAAGCCCCGGACCCGGGCCCAGCTTCCGAACCCTAGCCAGGCCAGGGAGAGCCTCCCCGGGCCCTGGTGGACACCCTGTCCCCAGCGCCCGGACCCTCGGCTGGCTTGCGGGACAGGGGGCTCCCGCACCCCGGGAACGGAGCTCCAGCACCGGGCCCGGGACCAGCTTCCGGACCCCCAGCCAGGCCGGGGAGAGCCTCCCCGGGCCCCGGTGCACACCCGTCCCCAGCGCCCGGACCCTCGGCTGGCTTGCGGGACAGGGGGCTCCCGTACCCCGGGACGGAGCTCCAGCACCGGGCCCAGCTTCCGGACCCCCAGCCAGGCCGGGGAGAGCCTCCCCGGGCCCCGGTGGACACCCGGTCCCAGCGCCCGGACCCTCGGCTGGCTTGCGGGACAGGGGGCTCACGCACCCCGGGACGGAGCTCCAGCACCGGGCCCAGC
>NW_028187656.1:640000-642500 GCF_964204655.1 Triturus cristatus | reverse complement strand
CTGCCATCTGGTCGCCCCATTGGAAAGCATTGCGCGCGACCAGATGGCCGAGGGGAAAGGAGCCACCAGGTGGCCGGCAACTGAAAGGACTCCCGCCTGCCCACCCACCAGGGGCTCGGGGTGGGGACTCTGCTTCCCGGCTGGGCCTCAGGCACGGGGAGGACCACCGGAGCTCTCGGGGCCTGGGCGTACCCGGGGGAGGACTGCCCGGGACCCGTGGAGCCCGTCCCTGGGCACTTTGCCATGCCGCGGCCCAGAGGAGGGAAGCCCCGGGGACCTGGGAGGATGTTGCCCGGGCGTAGCCCATCTGGTCCCCGGCAATGAACCGCACAGCCCCGGCATGGGTGTTTCGGCATACCCTGCCCCTACTAATCCGGAGGAAGGATACCCTCCTTTCTTGTAACCCGCGCGCTGCGAGTGACGGAGGGGACCCTAGGCGCGGACGCGCCCGGCCTCCTGGAGCCCTGGCTGGGATCCGGGAGGCGAATGGACCCTCATCGGGACTTCCAGGCCGGCCCGGCCATCTGGTCGCCCCATTGGAAAGCATTGCGCGCGACCAGATGGCCGAGGGGAAAGGAGCGACCGGATGGCCGGCAACTGAAAGGGCTCCCGTCTGCCCGAGCCATAGCGGTAGGGCTCCCGCCTGCCCACCCTCACACCAAGGGCTCGGGGGGGACTCTGCTTCCCGGGTTGGCCTCGGGCACGGGGAGGTCCACCGGAGCTCTCGGGGCCTGGGCGCCCGGGGGAGGACTGCCCGGGACCCGTGGAGCCCGTCCCTGGGCACTTTGCCATGCCGCGGCCCGGAGGAGGGAAGCCCCGGAGGCCTGGGAGGATGTTGCCCGGGCGTAGCCCATCTGGTCCCCGGCAATGAACCGCACAGCCCCAGCATGGGTGTTCCGGCATACCCTGCCCCTAATAATCCGGAGGAAGGATACCCCCCTTTCTTGTAACCCGCGCGCTGCAAGTGACGGAGGGGACCCTAGGCGTGGACGCGCCCGGCCTCCCGGAGCCCTGGCTGGGATCCGGGAGGCGAATGGACCCTCATCGGGACTTCCAGGCCGGCCCGGCCATCTGGTCGCCCCATTGGAAAGCATTGCGCGCGACCAGATGGCCGAGGGGAAAGGAGCGACCGGATGGCCGGCAACTGAAAGGGCTCCCGTCTGCCCGAGCCATAGCGGTAGGGCTCCCGCCTGCCCACCCTCACACCAAGGGCTCGGGGGGGACTCTGCTTCCCGGGTTGGCCTCGGGCACGGGGAGGTCCACCGGAGCTCTCGGGGCCTGGGTGCCCGGGGGAGGACTGCCCGGGACCCGTGGAGCCCGTCCCTGGGCACTTTGCCATGCCGCGGCCCGGAGGAGGGAAGCCCCGGAGGCCTGGGAGGATGTTGCCCGGGCGTAGCCCATCTGGTCCCCGGCAATGAACCGCACAGCCCCAGCATGGGTGTTCCGGCATACCCTGCCCCTAATAATCCGGAGGAAGGATACCCCCCTTTCTTGTAACTCGCGCGCTGCAAGTGACGGAGGGGACCCTAGGCGTGGACGCGCCCGGCCTCCCGGAGCCCTGGCTGGGATCCGGGAGGCAAATGGACCCTCATCGGGACTTCCAGGCCGGCCCGGCCATCTGGTCGCCCCATTGGAAAGCATTGCGCGCGACCAGATGGCCGAGGGGAAAGGCGCTACCAGGTGGCCGGCAACTGAAAGGGCTCCCGTCTGCCCGAGCCATAGCGGTAGGGTTCCCGCCTGCCCACGCAGGGCTCCGTGGCTGCAGGGCTCCGTGGCTGCAGGGCTCCGGGGCTGCAGGGCTCCGGGGCTGCAGGGCTCTGGGCCTGCAGGGCTCCGGGGCTGCAGGGCTCCGGGGCTGCAGGGCTCCGGGGCTGCAGGGCTCTGGGCCTGCAGGGCTCCGGGGCTGCAGGGCTCCGGGCCTGCAGGGCTCCGGGGCTGCAGGGCTCCGGGGCTGCAGGGCTCTGGGCCTGCAGGGCTCCGGGGCTGCAGGGCTCCGGGCCTGCAGGGCTCCGGGGCTGCAGGGCCCTGGGCCTGCTAGGGTTCCGGGCCTGCAGGGCTCCAGGGCTCCGTGCTGAAGGGCTCCAGGGTCTGCAGGGCTTTGGGGCTGCAGGCCTCGGGGGACGCCCGGGAGACCCATGGAGCCCGTCCTGGGCACTTTGCCTCGCCGCAGGCTGGAGGAGGAAGCACCCGACGCCCCGGGGAAGTGTCGTCCGGGCTTGGCCCATCTGGTCCCCGCCTGAGAACCGCAATCCCCAGGAGGGGTGTCCCGGCATACCCTGCCCCTACTAATCCGGAGGAAGGCTACCCACCTTTCTTGTAACCCTCGCGCTCCGAGTGACGGAGGGGACCCTAGGCGCGGACGCGCCCGGCCTCCTGGAGCCCTGGCTGGGATCCGCGAGGCGAATGGACCCTCATCGGGACTTCCAGGCCGGCCCGGCCATCTGGTCCCCCCATTGGAAAGCATTGCGCGCGACCAGATGGCCGAGGGAAAGGTGCGACC
>NW_028187656.1:622500-627500 GCF_964204655.1 Triturus cristatus | reverse complement strand
ACGGAGACCGGGGTGGGGAGCCTGCCCTCCCCGAGACCCCCAGGGGCCCGGCCGGAGCTCCTGAACCCAATGCAGCCACGGGAGGCACCCCGGCCGCAACGGAACCCCGTCCCGGGCCTTTGGCAGTGCCGCAGGCCGGGGGACGGCGCCCGGGGCCGGAGACCCCGACCCGGGGCCCGGCCGGGCCCCTGGACCCAGCCGGGGCTCCAAGGACCGCAGGTGCAGGGGAAGCCTCCCCGGGCCCTCCGGACCCCTCCCCGGGCACCCTGCCACGCGGCAGGACCCGGGACGGAGACCGGGGCGGGGAGGCCGCCCTCCCCGGGGCCCGGCCGGAGCTCCTGAACCCAATCCAGCCACGGAAAGCACCCCGGCCACAACGGAACCCCGTCCCGGGCCTTTGGCGGTGCCGCAGGCCGGGGGACGGCACCCGGGGCCGGAGACCCCGACCCGGGGCCCGGCCGGGCCCCTGGACCCATCCGGGGCTCCCGGGCCCACAGGCGCAGGGGAAGGCCCTCCGGCCACCCTGCCACACGGCAGGACCCAGTTGCCGGCTGAGGACCGAGAGGGGTCCCAGAGTACCCTGTCCCTAGTAATCCGGAGGAAGGCTACCCCCCGTTCTTGAAACCCGCGCGCTCCGAGTGACGGAGGGGACCCTAGGGGCGAACGCACCCGGCCTCCTGGAGCCCCGGCTGGGATCCGAGAGGCAAATGGACCCTCATCGGGACTTCCAGGCCTGGCCCTGCCATCTGGTCGCCCCATTGGAAAGCATTGCGCGCGACCAGATGGCCGAGGGGAAAGGAGCCACCAGGTGGCCGGCAACTGAAAGGACTCCCGCCTGCCCACCCACCAGGGGCTCGGGGTGGGGACTCTGCTTCCCGGCTGGGCCTCAGGCACGGGGAGGACCACCGGAGCTCTCGGGGCCTGGGCGTACCCGGGGGAGGACTGCCCGGGACCCGTGGAGCCCGTCCCTGGGCACTTTGCCATGCCGCGGCCCAGAGGAGGGAAGCCCCGGGGACCTGGGAGGATGTTGCCCGGGCGTAGCCCATCTGGTCCCCGGCAATGAACCGCACAGCCCCGGCATGGGTGTTTCGGCATACCCTGCCCCTACTAATCCGGAGGAAGGATACCCTCCTTTCTTGTAACCCGCGCGCTGCGAGTGACGGAGGGGACCCTAGGCGCGGACGCGCCCGGCCTCCTGGAGCCCTGGCTGGGATCCGGGAGGCGAATGGACCCTCATCGGGACTTCCAGGCCGGCCCGGCCATCTGGTCGCCCCATTGGAAAGCATTGCGCGCGACCAGATGGCCGAGGGGAAAGGAGCGACCGGATGGCCGGCAACTGAAAGGGCTCCCGTCTGCCCGAGCCATAGCGGTAGGGCTCCCGCCTGCCCACCCTCACACCAAGGGCTCGGGGGGGACTCTGCTTCCCGGGTTGGCCTCGGGCACGGGGAGGTCCACCGGAGCTCTCGGGGCCTGGGCGCCCGGGGGAGGACTGCCCGGGACCCGTGGAGCCCGTCCCTGGGCACTTTGCCATGCCGCGGCCCGGAGGAGGGAAGCCCCGGAGGCCTGGGAGGATGTTGCCCGGGCGTAGCCCATCTGGTCCCCGGCAATGAACCGCACAGCCCCAGCATGGGTGTTCCGGCATACCCTGCCCCTAATAATCCGGAGGAAGGATACCCCCCTTTCTTGTAACCCGCGCGCTGCAAGTGACGGAGGGGACCCTAGGCGTGGACGCGCCCGGCCTCCCGGAGCCCTGGCTGGGATCCGGGAGGCGAATGGACCCTCATCGGGACTTCCAGGCCGGCCCGGCCATCTGGTCGCCCCATTGGAAAGCATTGCGCGCGACCAGATGGCCGAGGGGAAAGGCGCTACCAGGTGGCCGGCAACTGAAAGGGCTCCCGTCTGCCCGAGCCATAGCGGTAGGGTTCCCGCCTGCCCACGCAGGGCTCCGTGGCTGCAGGGCTCCGTGGCTGCAGGGCTCCGGGGCTGCAGGGCTCCGGGGCTGCAGGGCTCTGGGCCTGCAGGGCTCCGGGGCTGCAGGGCTCCGGGGCTGCAGGGCTCCGGGGCTGCAGGGCTCTGGGCCTGCAGGGCTCCGGGGCTGCAGGGCTCCGGGCCTGCAGGGCTCCGGGGCTGCAGGGCTCCGGGGCTGCAGGGCTCTGGGCCTGCAGGGCTCCGGGGCTGCAGGGCTCCGGGCCTGCAGGGCTCCGGGGCTGCAGGGCCCTGGGCCTGCTAGGGTTCCGGGCCTGCAGGGCTCCAGGGCTCCGTACTGAAGGGCTCCAGGGTCTGCAGGGCTTTGGGGCTGCAGGCCTCGGGGGACGCCCGGGAGACCCATGGAGCCCGTCCTGGGCACTTTGCCTCACCGCAGGCTGGAGGAGGAAGCACCCGACGCCCCGGGGAAGTGTCGTCCGGGCTTGGCCCATCTGGTCCCCGCCTGAGAACCGCAATCCCCAGGAGGGGTGTCCCGGCATACCCTGCCCCTACTAATCCGGAGGAAGGCTACCCACCTTTCTTGTAACCCTCGCGCTCCGAGTGACGGAGGGGACCCTAGGCGCGGACGCGCCCGGCCTCCTGGAGCCCTGGCTGGGATCCGCGAGGCGAATGGACCCTCATCGGGACTTCCAGGCCGGCCCGGCCATCTGGTCGCCCCATTGGAAAGCATTGCGCGCGACCAGATGGCCGAGGGAAAGGTGCGACCAGATGGCCGGGACCGGAAGGACTCCCAGCTGCCCACACCGAGCCATAGCGGTAGGGCTCCCGCCTGCCCTTGCAGGGCTCCGGGGCTCTGCACCAGGGTCCCTTGTCCCGGGCAGATGGACACTTGGCAGGCCGCAGGACGTGGGATCCCAGGCCCTGACCAAAAATCAGGAGGCTTGGGGCCGGTCCCTGCTTCTCAACACAGCCAGGCTGGGGAGGTCGGGGAGCCTGCCCAAGCACGAGGGACCCGTCCCGGGCACACAGTCCATGAGGTTGTGCGCTCGTTTTCCACAATTTTCTTCAGAATAGTGCGTAGTTGCGCTAGGCAAAGTCCGCCCAGCCCTACTCAGGATGTGCTCTCGTTTTCCACAAATTTTTTCAAAATTCTGCTACGCAAAGTCCGCCCAGCCCTAACCAAACTCCTACTATGCAGTGGAAAGGACTTAGCCAGCCACCCACCCACCTGGCCCGGTCCCTGCTTCTGATCCCAGCCAGGTCTGGGGAGACTCCCTTCGCCCAATGGACCACGTCACGGGCACCCGGACCCTTACCAGGCCGCAGGACGGGTTCTCACAAACCACACGGTTGTATAGGGGTGGGCAGAAAACTACGCTCCGTCAGCGTAGCAGATAAAGCCAGCCACTCCTGCACACCGGCCCGGTCCCTGCTTCTGATAGCAGCCAGGCCGGAGAGAGCCTCCCTGGGCCCCGGTGGACCCCTGTCTCCAGCACCTAGACCCTCGGCTGTCTTGCAGGACGGGGGTGGCTCACGCACCCCGGGGCCCGCCGGACGGTGCAAGAGCCCCGGGCCCGGTCCCAGCTTCAGAACCCTAGCCAGGCCGGGGAGAAACTCCCTGGGCCCCGGTGGACACCCTTCCCCAGCGCATGGACCCTCGGCTGGCTTGCAGGACGGGGGGCTCCCGCTCCCTGGGACACTGGGACGGAGCACAAGCCCCGGACCCGGGCCCAGCTTCCGAACCCTAGCCAGGCCAGGGAGAGCCTCCCCGGGCCCTGGTGGACACCCTGTCCCCAGCGCCCGGACCCTCGGCTGGCTTGCGGGACAGGGGGCTCCCGCACCCCGGGAACGGAGCTCCAGCACCGGGCCCGGGACCAGCTTCCGGACCCCCAGCCAGGCCGGGGAGAGCCTCCCCGGGCCCCGGTGCACACCCGTCCCCAGCGCCCGGACCCTCGGCTGGCTTGCGGGACAGGGGGCTCCCGTACCCCGGGACGGAGCTCCAGCACCGGGCCCAGCTTCCGGACCCCCAGCCAGGCCGGGGAGAGCCTCCCCGGGCCCCGGTGGACACCCGGTCCCAGCGCCCGGACCCTCGGCTGGCTTGCGGGACAGGGGGCTCACGCACCCCGGGACGGAGCTCCAGCACCGGGCCCAGCTCCCGGACCTCCAGCCAGGCCGGGGAGAGACTCCCCGGGCCCCGGTGGACGCCCTGTCCCCAGCGCCCGGACCCTCGGCTGGCTTGCAGGACAGGGGGCCCCCGCACCCCGGGACGGAGCTCCAGCACCGGGCCCAGCTCCCGGACCTCCAGCCAGGCCGGGGAGAGCCTCCCCGGGCCTCGGTGGACACCCGACCCCAGCGACCGGACCCTCGGCTGGCTTGCGGGACAGGGGGCTCCCGCACCCCGGGAACGGAGCTCCAGCACCGGGCCCAGCTCCCGGACCTCCAGCCAGGCCCGGGGAGAGACTCCCAGGGACCCGGTGGACACCCTGTCCCCAGCGCCCGGACCCTCGGCTGGCTTGCGGGACAGGGGGCTCCCGCACCCCGGGAACGGAGCCGCACCCTGGGACGGAGCTCCAGCACCGGGCTCAGCTTCCGAACCCCCAGCCAGGCCGGGGAGAGCCTCCCCGGGCCCCGGTGGACCCTCTCTTCCCTAGCGCCCGTACCCTCAGCTGGCTCGCAGGACGGGGGGGCTCCCGGGCTCTGGGACGGAGCCGCACCCTGGGACGGAGCTCCAGCCCCGGGCCCAGCTTCCGGACCTCCAGCCAGGCCGGGGAGAGCCTCCCCGGGCCCCGGTGGACCCTCTCTTCCCTAGCGCCCGTACCCTCAGCTGGCTCGCAGGACGGGGGGGCTCCCGGGCTCTGGGACGGAGCCGCACCCTGGGACGGAGCTCCAGCCCCGGGCCCAGCTTCCGGACCTCCAGCCAGGCCGGGGAGAGCCTCCCCGGGCCCCGGTGGACCCTCTCTTCCCTAGCGCCCGTACCCTCAGCTGGCTCGCAGGACGGGGGGGCTCCCGGGCTCTGGGACGGAGCCGCACCCTGGGACGGAGCTCCAGCACCATGGCCAGCTTCCTGGACCCCC